>NC_081348.1:62629938-62758808 GCF_029784015.1 Lycium ferocissimum | reverse complement strand
GAAATAAATTTTATTTGGGCACCTTATCAAAACTATCTCTTTGTCCCTTGTTAGCTACCCGGGATCACCAACCGGAGTGATACCAAAAAAGGGTTTTTTGGGTCGTTTCACCCCAATACGATTAGCAATATATGGAGTATATAAGATAATGTGGAACCCGGATCTATCAACACATACACATCATGGGAAAATACTGATAAGGTACCTGTAACCACATCTGGGGAGGACTCAAGATCCTGTCGTCACATATGGAAAAAGCCCACATAATAGCTGACGGAACCAACCTAATTGGAATTCACCTCCACTTCATGCCCGAAGGCCTATCATGCTATCCTCGTTACTTTCTACATCTACATATAATTCTACAATCGAGTTCAACTAAAGGTATGAATCTACCTCGATCATGTAGCCGTGGGTGCACGAACCCTCACGCCAATGCTTTACCCTTCCGAAGTGCCTCCGAACGATTGAATTCTAGCAAGCACAATTTCTATGTCAAAATATGCATCTAAGGATACTTAAGAAGTTAAAAAAGGATTTGGGTCCGAAAAGTCAACCCAAACACCCAAATCCTAATCCCGAAGGTTTAAAAGGGTAAAAAGGTCATTTATTGAGAAATTAGACTCAACATGATCAAATTAGTGGTCTACACGATCATACGAACCTAACAATAGCCATATTGCTAGGCTTAAGTTGAAACCCAAAATAACCAACCCCGAGCCCGAAGGGAAAAACTGGAAATTTAAAGTGAAATCATGTTACTCATAGTCTAGGTAGTCATCATCCTAAGTTTCATGAAATTCTAGCCCCAATTAAGCCTTCAATTTCATTAATGGGAATTCCACATGGTGTAGAGAACATTAGGAGTTATTTATATTTAGTAGCTATACTTTATTTTAATTACATCTCATAACTAAATCTTGTTTTTCAATTACACAAGATAACTAATATTCCCCTGCATCAAAATTATTCCACTGTAGCCAATCTTTTCCCTCAACCCTCTCTCTCTTCTCCCTCAACTCTCTCTCTCTTTTTTCTCTCTCTTCTTTCAACAATGGATTTCTCTTCTTCTTTCAACAATAGAACATATCTTGAGCTAAATAATGTTTAGCATCATTTCTTTTGATTTTACTGCTTTATAGACTGAAGATCTCCTTTGCTTTATAGACCCAAGATCATTTACAACAATCAAATTAGATCTATCGATTCAACTACACGATTCAGATCTCAACTCCACAAAATATTTTCTATTGCGATCTACAGATCTCTTCTTCTAATACATCAATGAGTTCCTTTTTCTCACGCCGCCGCTGCCGCTCAGATCTGAGTGTACAATTGTGTTGCTTTTATTTGTTCTTGTGTTGAATACATAGAAATAAATGGTTTCTGGTTGGATCCTAACGGGACGACGGCGCCATTGCCGCCGGCGGTGTATTTTAAGATCTGAGTGTATATTTATTTCTTGTATCTCAAATCTGAGTGTGTTTTATTTCTTTGTATCTTAAATCTGTGAGTGTATTTTTTTCTTGTATCTGAGATCTGATTGTATTTCAGTGTATTCGTTTTTTTTTTTTTCAGTGTAAAATAGAGTGTTTCTTTTATCTATTTTTCACCTGTATTTTGAAAGAGATTTTTTGTATACAGATGAACACAATGATTTTTCAGTACATCTGAATATCCCTGTATTTTTTGCATTTATATTATTTGAATATAATCGAATTTAAATACAATAAGTTGAATACAGTGTAAAAGTAGTTAAGAATGAATACAGCCGAAAATACGGTTGAAAAATACGTAATTGAATACGATTAAATACAGCCGAATTAATACAGTAAATCTGACCGAATTAAAATACGGTAATTGAATACACGTTCTATCGTAGCTACGAAATGTAATTAGAAAAAGTGTAGCTATGCCTAAGGAAACACCCCCCCCCCCCCCAAAGTGTAGTCATTTATGTAAGTTGCCCTTCATTAATTGTACCAAACCTAACCTGTGTCAAAACCCATAAATCAAATTATTTGAAAATTCGGTTTGAATTTGAAATTCGTGTTAGAAATAGTTTACCCAAAGCTTTAACAAGCTAGCACTAGGAAATCTACTCAAAGCACATCATGATATTGTCTTCAATTTCAAGAAAAATCCATTTCCTAAGTTAGGGCTATAAAACCCCAAATTTCTAACCCCAAAGAATGATTTAATCACTAATTAATGGAAGGAATCAATGGGCACTGATGAAATGAAGGTTAGATTCCTACCCCCGAGCTTAGACGAGCAAAACCCACATGGAATCACCCAAAACCGAGTTCTAGAACTTGAGAAAAGTGCAAAGGAAGTCTAAGTTCGAAGTTGGGAAAAAATATATTGCTCAGGTACCACCACAATTTCGGTCAGAAGGCCGAAATTTCGGTAACGCAAATTCGGTAAAAACGCTGAAATTTCGGTAACTAACCGAAATTTCGGTCATAAATCCGCAAATTCGGTCAAAACACCACCCATTTTGGTAACTGACCGAAATTTCGGCCACACCAGAACCGGCAAATTCAACTTTCACCGAACTTCGATTCAACACCCGAAACTTATCCAGAACCTTCCGGACACAAACCAAATATGTAAACTGAGTAGAAACGATGCTACGAACTCGTTCGCGCACTTGAATTTCCCAAAAGAGGCCATATTGACCCAGTCGATCTTCAGACGTCTAAAATAAAGTTTCCATCCAAAGGCCTAAAATACCCCCGAGTGCCTCGGGAACCGAACCAATCATCCTATCAAGTCAAAATCACCCATCCAGACCTAATGGAACCGACGAAAATCCCAAAAAGACACTAATACCCAAAAGTCAACTATCGGTCAACACTTTTTTGCTTATTCAACTTAAGGGCTTCTAACCTCCTCAAACTAATCCCGATCACCTCGGGAACCGTACTAGCCATCCCCGCTAGTCAAAACCACTCTAACGAAGCTGGGGGGAAGGGTCAACAAGGGTAAAGAGGTAAAATACTTAAAAGGACCAAACGGGTTGTTACAACAATAACTAAACTAAACTAAACAAGTATAGCAACAGGTTAATAACCAAGCTGAACTAAACCTAAACAGCAGTATCTAAACAATACCTAAACTAAACCAAAACATAATAATGACTACAATAATTAAGCTAAAACAACATAATAAAACACATAAACACATTATAAAAAACTAAACCAAAAATAAAGGAAAAGAGTGGTATTCACCTTTTTTATGTGCATCCCTTGTCAAGAGTTGAAATTGGAGATCCTTGCACTCTTCAACACCCGGAACTCATCCACAAAAATCAAGAAATGAAAACTTTAGACTAGAAAAACTCGATTAATTAAAGGTTTCAGCAAATTATACTAAATCCCTAAGTAAACCGACAACTTTTTGCTCTTATGTTTGAAATTATTAGTTGTATCGAAATTATTAGCTTGTGAAGGTGTGTGTGAATGTGAAGGGTGGGGCTCTTTATACAGAACCCCAAAAACCCCAAATCTTGTTCCTAACTGATGTGGAACTTGTGGATTTTGAAGGATTACTATTTGAATCCTTGTAAATCGTTGAAGACCAATGAAAATCGAGAACAAGAGGACAAAAATCATTAAGAATTCATCCTTACCAACAGAAAAGCAAAAGAAGAGAGAGGGTGGAGGTTCTACCTTGTTTGGATGCTCTTCGGTGGAAAGAGGACGGAGCATTGAATGCTCTTTCCTCAATCGGCCATACATGACTTGTAAAAGCTGACTCAAATTGTATCTTTGTCATTTTTGGACGTAGATGATGAGGGGAGAGAGAGAGAAATTGAGGCGGCTAGGGTTCCACCTTGAAAACCCTCTCTTCAAACACATGATACCTTCTGAGGTCTGTTTGTGCGTATATGTGTGGGTATAGACGTTAGGTCGGGCCACCCGTCAAATGGGATTGGGCCTGGCCCAATTTTTGTTGACTTAGCCAATTAAAAGAAAGAAATAGTTGATTTTGCAAATCTGGTTATAATTTAAAACTTTAAATTTAAAACACACATTCGAATTATAGCAACAATTGAAGTATAGAAAACAATTGGCTTTTCGATTATTACCATAATTAACTCATACAACAATTAGCAATTTCATTTATAATCAATTTTGCATAAAGTATTTTGGCCATTTCAATTCTAGCCATTTTGAATGCAATTGAAATTAAACAATTTGAAAAATTGAGACGCAATTGATTGCTTATTCAATTAATCAAACTTCTTGATTTAACGGAGTAAAATATTTATCAATTGTACATTAATAGTTCAAACAACTAATTAAATAAATATTTTAACTATTTTTGAATTAAAATCTTGATAAATATATTTCAAAGTCCTTGAAAATATACCAAATATACAGGATAATATACAATAGTATACTTGATGATATTTTGCCAAATGAAATGGCGAAATGTCACCAGAACATTTTTGTAAAATCATTTTTGACTCATAAAATGTATATTCCACTCTGTTTGGAACTCAAGAACTCCAAATAATTAAATAAAATTATTAGAGGGTAAAAATTAGGTGTGAACAAGCATTATCTCCAATCTTCTCAAGCACTTGAAAGGGTCCACCTCCTCTTGGCATAAGCTTGTTCTTCCTTTTGCTTGGTAACCTTTCCTTCCTAAAATGAACCCATACCCAATCACCGGTGCAAAGGTGACTCTTTTTCGGCCCTTGTTGGCTCTTTTGGTTGCATCTTTGTTGGCCTTCTCAATTTGCATTCTTTCCTTCTCATGGATGCTCTTCATAGCTTTTGCATCTATACTCACAATACCATATTTACGTAAAGGAGTTAAATCTAACGGAGTCAAGGGGTTAAAGCCATAAACGCACTCAAAAGGGGTTATACCAATAGATCTATGAATAGTTCTATTAGATGCAAACTCAATTACTGGCAATTGATCCTCCTAAGAAGTTAATTTCCCTTTAACCATAGCCCTAAGCATGTTACCTAAGGTTTTATTAAACATCTCGGTTTGACCATCCGTTTGAGGATGACAAGAAGTAGAAAATAGCAATTTGGTTCCCAAATTTCCCCATAAACACCTCCAGAAATGGCTAAGAAATTTTGAATCCCTATCACTAACAATTGTTTGCAGAACACCATGAAATTTCATCACATTATTAACAAATAAAGTAGAAACATGAGATGCATCGTCACTTTTATGACAAGCAATAAAGTGAGCCATTTTAGAAAATCTATCCACAACAACAAAGATGCTATCCCTACCATTTCTAGTCCTAGGGAGGCCAACAACAAAATCCATAGAAATATCAGCCAAGGGCCGCTAGGAATAGGTAAAGGGGTATACAAGCCATGGGGTTGGGTACAAGATTTAGAATGCTTACAATCCAAACACCTAGCACAAATTCTTTCCACATCTCTTATCATCTTAGGCTAAAATAAATGTTCACTAAGAATAGCTTAGGTTTTTGACCCATCAAGCCTCCATTGTGAGACTCTTTCACCAACAACTCTCTCCATGAAGACATAGATACACAAAGTCTTCTATTCCTAAACCAATATCCCTCCTTCAACTCAAACCTAGGAGTTCTAGCTTCATTACCCTCCTTAACAACTTGCACACACCCACTCAATCTTACTTGACTCTCTCCAAAGACTTTTTCAAAATCAACATCACTAGGATATAACTCCTTCAAACTTCCAAAACCCATCAATCTAGAAGTCAAAGTATTCATCAATGTATATCTTCTAGATAAAGCATCTGCCACAATGTTCACTTTGCGTTGCTTATAATTAATCACATAAGGAAAAGACTCAATAAATTCTATCCACTTGGCATGCCTCTTATTAAGCTTATTTTGGATCCTAATATGCTTCAAAGCCTCATGATAAGTTCTAATCACAAACTTCTTATGCCACAAATAATGTTGCCAATTTGCTAAAGCTCTCACTAGGGCATAGAGTTCCTTATCATAGGTAGAATATTGCAATGGAGCTCCTCTTAACTTCTCACTAAAGTAAGCTATGGGTAACCTTCTTGCATCAAGACAGAACCAATGCCTACCCCATTAGCATCACACTCAATTTTAAACATCTTCTCAAAGTTGGGAAGTTGAAGTAAAGGAGTGGAAAAAAGTTTCTCCTTTAAGATCCTAAAGGTTTCATCTTGTTTCTTACCCCAAACGAATGGCTTTTAATGACCTCGGTTAAGGGAGTGTCTAGAGAACTAAAACCTTTCACAAACCTCCTATAAAAACTTTCCAACCCATGAAAGCTTCTAACATCGCTAATGGACTTAGGGGTTGGCCAACTCTTAATAGCCTCTACCTTATCATCATCCACCTCAACTCCTCTTGAGCTTACAACAAAGCCAAGGAAAACAATACGGTCCACACTAAGAGAACAGTTTTTTAAATTCACATACAACTTTTCATTTCTCAACACATCAAATATCAACTTCAAATGCTGCACATGATCATCCAAGCACTTATTATACACCAAAATATCACCAAAATAAATCACAACAAAATTAGTGATAAACGGTTTAAGTACATGGTTCAGTAATAGCATAAAAGTTCTTGGTGCATTGGTAAGTCCAAAAGGCATCACCATCCACTAGTATAAGTCAAATTTAGTTTTGAAGGCGGTTTTCCATTCATCTCCAGGTTTCATTCGGATTTGATGGTATCCGCTTCTCAAATCAATTTTAGAGAACAATGTAGAACCACACAATTCATCTAGCATATCATCAAGTCTAGAAATGGAATGTCGATATTTTACCATAATTCGATTAATGGCACAACAATCTACACACATTCTCCACATCTCATCCTTCTTGGGCACTAGAATCACGGGCACCACACATGGACTTAAACATTCTCTTACCAATCCTTTACCCAAAAGTTCCTCCACTTATTTTTGCAATTCTTTGGTATCTTGAGGGTTTCTCCTATAAGCTGCTTTGTTGGGTAGCTGAGAATCCGGTACAAAGTCAATTTGATGCCCGATTCCCCTCAAAGAAGGCAATTCACTCGACATTTCTTCCAAAAATAGATCTTCATAACCATGCAACAAAGAAGAAACCACTTGACAAAGGTAAAGAGGTTAGTGCATTATCAAAAAGCAAAGAATAACCTTAAGGTTTAATAAGTATGACTTGAGTATCATCCTCAATGTTTAGCTCTTCTATACTCTCTCGATTTTGCAAAATCATGCACATCTTTTCTCTTCCTTTGATCTTTTGTTTTTCTTGCTCACCTCTCTTTTCTTGCGATAACCCATTCTAACTTGAGCTCTCAACCTCTCCTCTTTCCTCTCTTAGGTTACCACTTTTCACTTCCTTGCTCCTCTCTTTCTTTTCTCTCTTAAGTTTTTCTTTCAACTCTCCTATTTTTTTATATTCCTCACCCACTTGAAAAGGAGAAAGAGGGTTAATAATGTGCCATTTTTTCATCCGTAAAAAATGCATATTAAAAATGCATATTTGTTGGACCTTCCATCATGTTTAGCCCCTACGTCATATTCCCATGGCCTTATCAACAATAGGTGACAAGCTTGCATTGGTACAATATCACAAAGCACTTCATCATGATAACTTCCTGTTATATCCCGTATTTTGTACGTCGGGATAATCCGAGTCAACCTTGATAAGTTAAGGACAAGACGATTCCGAGATATGAAATAGAGACTTTTGTATGTTTTAAAGGCTTAAATTGTGCATGATTTTAGTGTCATGAAAATGTTAAGGGAAACATTGGAGCCATGTTCCATTTTTAGAAGGTATGCTATTTTTGGAAAGTTGAAAATTCAACACAAAAAAAAAAAAAAAAAAAAAAGAGAAAAGAAAAATTTGGGGTCATGTGGCCGGCCATGTAGTATGTGGGCCATGGCCACATGGAGCCTAATATATGGGAATTAAAAGATGACTTAGTCATCTTGGTTATCACTTTCATTTCTAGAGAAATCAAGAAAGCTTGGAGAGGAAAAGAAGGGCCATAACATTCGGCCATAGCTTGAAATTTCAAGCTCAAGATCAATCCATCAAAAAAATAATTTCTTCATGCAAACTTGCTAATTCAAGGGTGCTCGTTAACGTGGAAGAGTTATTGGAAGCGTTAGATTGCTCGTTTTCATCCTCGGCCAACTTTAGACAATTTGAGAAGTTGAAGAAGAAAGGTGAGTTCTAATCTTGTTTTATGTGTTATGAATGGTTTATGTGTGTTGTGGTATGTCAAAATGAATGAAATTATGAAAATATTGCATGTTGGAGTAAAACCGTCCATATGTGGTTTTGGCCGTGTGGATGTAGTGTTGTGTAGGAGTAATGAACTAAGTGTATTTAGCATGTTGGTGTGTTGTTGTAATGTGTGGAAAATGAGTAAAAATCATGGAATTGGCATGGAGGGTGTTGGCCGAATAGGCCCCCTTGGTGTAGTGAGAATGAATAAAAATCGTCGATAGCGTTTTAGTTATCGTCGTTATGGAGTTTATAAGGAAAAATGTAAGTTTGATGACCCAAATTAATGTTATGTTGGTTATGGGATGATTGGAAGTTTATGTGAATTTTATGTAGTTTTTGCATTTATGAGAATTGCATTGTTAATGTTCGGGTTAATGGTGTAAATTACGAATTTGGAAGAAAAGAAGGTGTTTGGTGTTGTTCTCGGGTTTGGGGACAATTTCGGGTGAGTTGGAGCCTTATTTTGGTTGTTTGGAAAATTGTATGAATTGTTTAAAACGTTCTTGAATGTTGTTTGAATGGTTGTGGATGAGAAATCGAATGTATAGACGTTAATGTTAGTTTGAATGTAAGTAGTTGAATGGAAATAAGGAATATGGTTGAATTATATTAAGGAGTGTATTTAATGTTAGAATGCGCTGGAATTGAATATTAATGTTGCTAGTTTGATTGTTGATGTTGTAGCTTGATTGTTGGGTTGGTTGTTGTTGAAATTGGCCGAGTTGAAATCTCGGGGTTGGTGTATTTACAGGGGAAATGCTGCCAAAATTTCTGTAGAATTCAATGTTCGTTTGAAATTGAATGCCTAAAGGTTTATGGCTAATGTTTGGTATATTGGTGTTATGTAGATCTTGGCGCATCCGAGAGTTGAGGCTTGACTTAGCTTGCGAGCAGAAGAGGTATGTAAGGCGTTACTTTCTCTTCTTTGGCATGTCGTAGTACTACTAGGCTATGACCTAAACCTCGAAGTAATTCCACTCTTAGAATCCGAGCCTGGATGCGTATTTTATTCGTTCCTAAAGACTGGTTCTTTGATGTAACCAAACTAAGGTTCTTACGTTTCAAAAAGATTGAATTTCAAAAAGTCTTATAAGGAATTTTGCTATTAAAGGGTTCCGAACTTCAAACGCTCGTAACTTTTGCATGTGAGCTCGGATTGCCCCGAAACATAATAGGTAACCTCATAAGGCATAACATTCCCCTAACTCTCGTAGTCGGGCTCGGATGGGGTCGGTACCTGTCCGTGGGGCCCGCGGCCTTTCTATGATTATCCTTAATGACCTTTAAGAAAGATTTAGCACTATTTTCACCTTGATCTTCGAGTAAGGATTCCCTACTTATTTGGTAAGTTTGGAATTATGATTTGTATGCATTTTAAGTGAGGATTGTTACGCATATGACTTCAATATGTAATTATGATTTCTAAGTCTGGTTTGACATGTTTCGAATAAAGTCCGAAAGGTATTTGATATGACTATTGTTCCGATTCCCAAATGATGGTTCGTTTGACTTATTTTATTTCATCGAGTCTTTGAAATGATTTATATGCATATGGTTTCTCACTACTCTGCTCGTGCGAGGTTGTTATTACATCTTTCACCGCGTCCTGTGTCAGGGCATGTATTCGTGCAATTCCACCGCATTGTCCACCGCGTCCTCACTAGTAGGTCGGGGCACGTATATATATATATATATATATATATATATATATATATGATATATGATGACGGGGAGGTGGACGGGATGGCATATGATGATTCCATTCACCGCGTCCCTCACTAGAGGCCGGGCACATTACATGTATATAGATATGATGATTTTACTTACCGCGTCCCTCATTAGAGGGCCGGGGCATGTTATGTATGCATATGTTCATGATGATTCCTTTATTTATGGTACTCAGTCCATTAATGATTTTGAAAAGCATGATTTACGTTCGAGGTAAGCTCTATGAGATCCGATTCTTGTCATTGCTTTTTCGTCCTCTTTATTCCGTATGATTTGGTTACTATGTTTCTTTGCTTTACATACTCGGTACATATTTCGCATGCGACCCCTTTTTCTTCGGGGCGCGTTTCATGCCGCGCAGGTGCAGAGACTCGTTTGGGTGAGCCGCCAGTTTAGGATCCCTACTCAGCTATCTTGAAGAGCTCCCTTGTCCGGAGCCCAGATTTTGGCACAGTCTCTTGGTTACATTTGTGTATATTTGTTCAGGGTACGGCGGGGCCCTGTCCCGCCATATGATTCTGTTATTACTGTTTAGAGGCCTGTAGACATCAACGTGGGTTGTGGGTAGCACTATTCAGTTATGTTTGTGTTCTGTATATCCTTCGGTTATATGTATGATTTATGTATATACGCGTACGCGGTGTCGTACCTTTCTGCACGTATAAGTTCCTATTTTGCCTGCTATAATTTGAGTATTATCGATAGGTGGGTACGAGTGCCCAGCTCGGGCACTAGTCACGGCCTACGGGGCTGGGTCGTGACACTTCCTATCTTGAACTTCACCAACACTCGCTTGGTCACCTTGAGTTCACCACATTCACTGAGCCATTGCAATCTATAAGGTTTGGATGCCTTCTTCTTGGAAGTTTCAATTGTTCCAACATAGACACGCTAGCAACATTTGCACAACTTCCAATATCAATGATAAAGAAACATAATTGCTCTTGAACACTACACCAATTATGAAACGAGTTCTCCCTTTCATCAAGATTTTCCCTCTCTTGAGCACTCATACTTCTCCTTACAACAAGGAAATTTTTCCATTATCATCGGTAAACTCATCACTACTATAATCCTCCTCATGCTCATCCCTAGATTCATCTTCCGTTTTATAACCACCATCATTCAATGCAATGATTGTTCTTCTATTGGGACATTCATTTATTTATGCCCATATCCTTGACATTTAAAACACTTTATTTTAGATGGAGTTTCAAGTATAGCTTTGTTACCTCCATCTAGTCTACCTTTGATTTGCCTTTGTCAAAATTGGACTTGAATTTTTGCTTTGAACATTTGGAGTTGTCCCACGTAGAAAATGATTTTCGAACTTCCTTATTTTTAGCCCATGAAGAAACAGATTGAGTCTTTGATTTATTCTCTTTTTGATGTCCCTTCACCTTGAGTGCCATTTATAAAGTAGCAAATCGATGCAAATCTAGTGGTTGCCTTATCTCCTTATTTAAACTCGCAATAAATCTTGCCACAATATTCACTTCTATTATCGACATTAGCTCGAAGCCTAGTATGCTCTAACTCCTCATAATACTCTTCCACACTCTTGCCTTCTTGTTCAAGATTGTAAAGCTTCTTGAGTGTATCTTGTTGATAATTTTGACCCACAAACCTTTCTCTCATACGTCTTTTCATATCACCCCAACTTGTGACAAAATTTCTGTTCATCAAAGCATCTCTTTCAATTTTGTCCCACCATGTAGAAGCAAAACCCTCAAGGTTACTTATCACATAATTCATTTATTTTAACATCACTCATATTGTTGAGAGTATATTTCCTCTCAATCTTCACTGTCTAATCAAGGTATTCATTCAGGTCACTACTTCCTTTGAAGAATGGAAGTGTAACCTTGATGTTGTTGAATCCTCGATCTTCGTCATTATTTCTTCTATTGTATTTCCTACCATCAACCGGTTGCCAACCTCCGTTTCCTCCTCTTCTTCCTCTTCCACCTAACCTCTCTTGTTGAGCTCAATCTTCTACCCCATAGTCATAATTATCACCATCAAAAGAATCATGTTCTTCAAGGTTTTGTTGTTGATGTTGGGCTCTCACTTGAGGTCTAATGAAATGTTGTGGAAGATTTGCTTGTGGACCTCCTCCTTGTAAAAGTGTAGCTCGATTGCGAACTCTCGTTAGTAAAGTAACATTAGGGGAGAGGGTATCTTGTGTGATGGAATTGCATCAAGAGGAGTCTTACTCGATCCCTCGTCATTTTGTCCAATGGGATTGAAGATCTCAAGTGGTTGCTTTGCTATTTATTGATTTCTCACCCTTCTATCCACATCCTCCAATTTTCCCTTCATATCTTTCATTTCTTGCAATAATTTTGAAGCATCACTTCCGTTTTGCTAGAGGGTTCTCCCTCCGATTGAGTCATTGTACCTACAAAACAAACAAAGAGTTAGTAGAAAAAGTCTTCACCACTCACTCAGTTAATGTATCTCTAACTTTGTCACTCACACTCGAGTATCACTCCAAGGCCAAGGCTTTTGAGGCCACTGTCGAATGAATTCACTTCACTCTTGCCTTTTACCACTCTTGAATGACCCAAGGTTAAAAATCAACACCGCCCAAATAATTCACAAGTGGTACTACTTCTTTGGGATGGAGTGGAGTTTATGTAATTCAAAAAACGACAATTAAAACGAAGGACAAGGAAAAATAAATAAACAACAACGAAACAAAAGAAAAAAAAACACGGAGTAATTACGAACTAGTTTGACATTACCGTTTGGCCATAAGAATTATTCACTTTTTTCCGGATTTTTTTTCACTTTTTTCAAAAATTAGTGTTTGGCCATGAAAATTTCAAATTGGAATTTGAAAAACAACCAAAACTTGTTTTTCGCTTTTTTCACAATCAAAACCTTATTGAAAAAGTACATTTGAACAGCAAAATACTATTTGCAAAAACTATGGCCAAACACAACTCTAACTCCAACTCCAAATCCAAAATTCCAAAAAAAGTGAAAAAGTTTTTGATTTCTATGGCCAATCGCCTACGTATGAACTAATACTCAATGTAAACTAGCTAGACATAACAAGAAGAGATGAGGAAGTAAAGCTAAAAAGGCTATAATTTAAATGGGCAGAAAATGGTTACTCAAGAAAAGTGTAGATTTGACTATTTTTGCAAATGTGATTGAAAATAGGCGGGCAATTCATAGAATTGCCCTTCTTTTGGGGTGGTCTTTAACTTTTGCCTCTCAAATTGGTGGTCTTTAATTTTTGCCCTTTGCCTAAAACTCATGGGTTCCGGGTTCGAATCCCCGCTCAGTCAAAAAAATTTTAAAAAATCGCAAGGCGAAATTTGAATTTCGCTCTGCCCCCTCCGGTATACTTTTAATTATGCTTAACTAAAAGTCTGCCTGAGGGGGTAGACTTTGTCTTAAGGCATATATTTTATTTTTTTATTTTTCAAAGCAAACTTTTAGTTATGCCTTAAAGAAAAGTTCTACCTTATGGGACATACTTTTAGTTGTGCCTTAAAGGAATGTTCTACCTTATGAGACAATACTTTTAGTTATACCTTAACTAAAAGTGTCTTAAGACATAAAACATAACTAAAAGTATCCCATAAAGGCGGAACTTTTCCTTAAGGCATAACTAAAAAGCTTGCCTTATAAGGCAAAGTACATGCCTTAAGGAAAGTTCGCCTTATGGGGCATATTTTTGTTATGCGCTTTCTAAAAGTCTGCCCCATAAGGCATAACTAAACTATGCCTTAAGGAAAAGTTCTGTCTTATGGGGCAGACTTTTAGTTATGCCGGATTCGGCATAACTTTAGTTTTTCCTAAGGCATGTATACCGGATCCAGCATACAAGCCCCCCAGTCCTGCATTGCGAAATTATTTTTTTATTTTATGTCTGAGCGGGATTCAAACCCAGAACCTCAGGTATTCGCCCACCTTTCTAAGCGAAGGGCAGAACTTAAAGACCACAAATATGAGGGACAAAATTTAAAGACCACAATATGAGAGCCAAAATTTAAAGACCACCCCATAAGAAGGACAATCCGCGCAAAAAAATGAAAATATGCTACTGAGAAAAAAGGTGGCTATCTGGAAGATTCAGCCCATGCTCTTCTTCAACATTTTTCTCTTTGACGTTTTTTGCTCTTCATTTTTTTTTTTTTTTTTTTTTTTTTTTTTTTTGGCTCAATTCTTGACTAAATGGGCTGAAAATTTCACCACAACTTCACAACATCAACACCAACAATCCTCAATAAGTTTTGGATCAAAGTAATCGCAGATTTACAACACCCATTGTCGGATTCTTCAAGCTTTCAAGAACTCACAAGTTCCACAATGGAGATTTAAAATTTCTTATTTGAGAAGCTTGGAGGAGAAAGTTGATTATTTTCAGCAACAATGAAACAATAATTTTTTTTTTCAATCACTGAACCAGAAAAATAAAAAAAAATAAAAAAAAGGAACTTCAGACAGTAAACTTAAGACCAAAAAATGATACTATTTTTTTTTTTTTTTTGGTATCTTCGTTTTTTAGAATCCTTTTTTTGGGATTCTAATGGTACAAATTCAATGAAACAATTGAGTATAAGATATTACTCGATTAATTCTTCTGCGTGTTTGATATCATGAATATACTGGTCAGGTTCATGCGAACACGACGTCAATGAGGAATGCTTTTAAGCAAAAAGATATCATGAATGTAGTAGTATGCCTTATTTCACTTGATGCTTTTCCTTTGCTAATTTAGAGTGGTCACATTGCAAGTTCAACGAGAGAAATAATGTGTCACCTATTTAAACATCAAACTAATTCTTATGAATTAATTAGCTGACTAATTAATACTTGGACAAACCATATAAAGCATACTACAAATACATACAATTTAATATAGTACTAGAAAGGTATTCAGAACAACAGCCGTTATACACAATTCAATACATTCCGATATAACCTTGAGGCCCTTCTCTTAATAGCACACAATTTAATATTGCTTCACCTCCAAAAACAAGTTAAATATAAATCACAAGTCACGCTCAAAATAAATAACCACATCACACAATTTCTACACATTTCCTCTCACCTTCAGGAGCCGGAATTAAATTACAAAAATCATCAAAAAGATAAAACTAAAAAGAAAAGAAAGAAAACCCCTCTAATCTAAACTTCATCAAAAACCAAATTCTAATTCAACAATAACTAATTATGCTTGCTACTCATGAACACTTTCCCTGTTAAACCACAAGCCAGAGCTTCTTTAGGTATTTTCTTGACAAGATGAACATCTTCAGCAAAGACAACTCCCATGCCCATATGCAAATGTGGTTCAATATGACAATGAAAAGCCCATACCCCTGGATTATCCGCCTTAAATCTTAGTGCAGTCCATCCATAAGGAAATATCACAACAGTATTTCTCAATGGTGGATTCTTCAAGTTGAATTTCTCAACATCTTTTTGAATAAACTTTCCCTCTCCATATCCCAAAACCCAAAAATCATGTCCATGCAAATGCCATGGATGAATTTCACTTGTATCTTTAGCTAAGGCATTTGCATTTTGGAGAATAATGTCAATTGTAGTATTGAACTTTAGCATATACACACCATTGCCATATGTAGAATTAGAATTTGGTGCTTGTTTCATGACATCATAGTCTTTAGGGAAATTGTCCGGTGGAGGTCTCGTGTCAAACGCGTTGTTTATCCCATATCGAATGGACCCTAAATAGGGTGTTGTTGGTAAGACTAACGACACATTATTTATAGCCCATTTTGTGTAACCATCGATTTTATTTTGAGTATTGAGAAGAATAATACGACGATGGTTGTAATGTGGTGGCTTAGGTGATTCCATTAGGGCAAGAATTTTGTTAGAAAATGACTTACTACGGTTGTAGTCATTCCAAAGGGGTGGAATAGGTGGGGGTAATGTTGGGACTTTGGATGCAGAATTTGGGAGGTAGTTCAATAGGGTGAGGCCTTGAGGTGTTTTTGGTTCTCTTCCTCTTACATTTATTGAAATCCAATAGTTTTTGGAAGGATCTTGATCTGTGGTGAAAAGAATTGAATAACTTTCACCTGAATAAATGTCCATGTCGTGTACTGAAAATGGTTGAACATAGTTTCCATCTGCCTCCACCACCACCATCTTGTGACCCTATAAATTAGACATGAATACATGTGAGAATTGTGATATCTTTTTTCAAAATCAACGTCGCTACTACAAAAAATAGGAATTAGCAACTAATAAATTATGTAGTTAAACAGTAAAATTCGCCGCTAATCCTATTAAGCAACGGATGAGCGATGAATTATCAAAAAATGTTGTTAGCTATAAGCAATTTTGTGACGAAGCTCATATAGCTAATTTCAGCTTCTTCTTCTTTTTTTAGTGTCAAAGATAAATATTTGTTTCATAAACCTCGAAATATGTATTTTTTTCTGCTGAAGTAAATATTTGTTATCTTAATTATAATTTCATAATTAATCAAGAGTAGAATCTTCCTAATAATTAAGCATCTTTGGGTTCTCCAAAAGTTTACGTTTGTGTTGGTAAAATTCCTAGTGCTTGCCGCTAGCACTGCGATACCAACATCTGTGTATATTTGGTTTCCACGAAGGTCCATTCCCCACCAACTGAACCTTCCTCGTGCTAATTAAGTTATCTTCCAATATATATTCATTTAATAAATTCAATTTTCTAAGTGATATACATATCGAAAATTCACAAATTAAGGAAACAAAGTTGTAACTTGTCTAAATAGTAATTGTGATAAACAAATTGGCATGGAGGGAGAAAGTAAGAAAATATTTTTTTGGTATCACGAATGAAACAATGTCTTATTACCAGTACCATACGGTTCTTTGATATTGCTATTTAGACTGACACTTCAACAATAAGTTATAGTATTGAACGATCTATTAGAATCAAAATGTAAAGAATTTCATTTGAGTGCTAGATCTGAATTCCTTCTGGTACCTTCTACGTTTATATACTCTTATTTGTTATTTATGATTTACTTCCATTCCCAAAAAATTCATAATGAAACCGTAACAGAACCCAATCATCTATAACCTTCAATTATCAACTGGGTAGGCCAATTTGAACTACATATCAGCCCAATTATTTTTAGAACTGAGTTAATAACTGGGTAGGTCAAATTTGAGTGGGTCATATTTTAATGAGTTGGTTTTGCCCACTGTACCCTTCACCCAACTCCAAGAAACCTCCAAAGTAGGGGAAATAAAGAATCTACAAGTACAACTCATTGCACTACCATCCAATAACAAAATTAAAATACTAGTAGTATATCTTTTTTGGAAAGTGGTAACTAGAATGGACAATAAAGATAGATGTAGAAGTTGGGTTTTGTGTATAACTTTACCCCAATTGCCAAGTTGAGTGAAGCCAATGCAGTGGTACTGGCTAACCTAAGCCTGTATGTCTTGTTGGGACGCACACGCAGTATCTGGGGTGCGTACTGCTCACCCCCTCTTAACTTGCACTGTGGAAGCGGTGGTTTGCTAAACTGCGCCGCAACTGAACAATTGTATTGACCTCTCCCATTTATCAACAATGTCTGGTTTTTCAACACCATAAGAAATGGAAATTATTAGTAACATTTTTATATTTAAAAAATGGTAATAATACAACCAACAAAGAGTAAGAACGTTTGGGAAATAATTAATAAGTCTCAGTGCTAATTTATTAATTATGATTAAGTGATAAATTAAGATAAAAATATTTGTGTATTAATCATGGTTAAGAAATAAATCATATATGAAAGATACATGTGTCATGCACTTATTTGTTTGTTGCAAGACAGTGAGTACAAGTAATATTACTTACTATGGGTTAAAAAAATTGGAACTTTTTTAATATTTGAATACAAAGCAAGTTTGGTTAATTAGTAGGAAAAATTAGCTACACTAGTTAGTACTTTTGTCACCACTATTTATTTTTCATTGTTGTTTTAAATCAAAGAAACTTACTAAAATATATTTGTTTCAAATTATTTATCTCAGTTGAAAACAAAGGTCAGATGTTGTCAAAGTTTATTACTAATATTACTACTATACAACTAATAAAAAAAACTTCAAGGAGATCACTGTCCCTCGCGGTCTTCAAAAAGTCAAGAATAAGAAATTGAAGATTCGTCTGTAGCCTAAAAGAACAGAATGATTTGAATAAATTAATGAACCAATAATTGTTAGCAAGTTGCGTGATTTAATGCTAAATTAAGAGTGAAGTTAAGAGAAAAAAAAAACGTAAAGAAAACTTATTAAATCAGTTCATATGATAAATTTCGTTTTCGAGACGGAACCAATAATTTTTCAAAATACTTTTACATGTTTAACTCCAAAAACTCATCTATATATCCTATTAAAATTATAATGCTAATGTCACCTTATGCACTGCAACTAAAAATAATAGACGACCTAAAGGTTTGCCAAAAGACTAGCTTTTTGTATTTGTACTCAAAAAGGACTATCATATCAAATTAAGTTAATATAATTAAAATGGTGCTTTTAAGAACGAGCCGCAAATAAAAAGAGGGTATATAATAAAACTAGAAACTATGAGACCTTTATCTGTTTGAAATAGAAATATTTCTTGAAATCTCAAAGAATTTAGAATTTGGCTTATAATGGCACACATCATTATTCAAAGAGACATAGGGACCAAAAGTCCATTGAGTATTTTGACTATGGAAAAAAAAAATGTAACTTTTTGGACGTGATTTTCATGATTAAAGCGTGTGAGAAAAGGAGGGTGTGATTAAAAAAAAAAAAAAAACACGCAGACAGAAAGAGAGGAAGCAGGTATTACTCAAAAAGTACAAAAAGAAAAAAGACAAATAAAACATTAACAAATCAAAATGAAGCTAGGATCGTTGAACCCATAATTATAATTTATAAAGATATATAAGCGTGATCTTCAGAAAGGTTTAAACTCTTAAATGATGTGGTCACGCAATTAAACGTTGTACAAAAATAACAAAGATCTTAAATTCAAGTCTTACCAATTACCTTATTGTTAACAGAAATTTTCACATATTTAACTCAATAAAAATGATTAGGTTCATACAAGGGGGAGTGACAGATAAAGATAGGTAGGGGGAGACCTATAATTTGTCAAAAAGCACAAAAGAGAAACGGGAAGAAAAACAAAACATAAGCAAAATAAAATGTGAAGGGGAGGTGGTCCAGGTGGAGTATATTAAAGATGTTATAAATCTGAAATATGGATTTGTGTATTTTACGCCCATGTACTTGTTTAAAAAATGATATGTAAACCTCTTAATTTGTGGCTTTTTAAACAGTAATTTTGTTTTAGAAATATGAGTATATACCTGGGGTTCACCAATCCAACGAAGAGGTTTAGAAGAGAGGTCAACTTCTTGTTCATGTGAACCTTTGTGCCACCAATCACTTAGCAATAAATTGAATTCTCCATCATAATGGAATGGTTCTTTTTCACCTTGTGCAACATCCACTATGAGTGAACCATATAGTCCTGCTGATCTTTGCATTCCATAATGTCCATGGTAAAAGTATGTCCCTGCCTGTTTTAAATTCACACAAACAAAAAAGGCATTTAATTATGCCACATTGTAACCATAGAAAGTGCATGGCAAAGGGACTTTGTCACAATTCCATCACTAATTGGTGTGACTTCATATTCCACCACGAAATCAAATTATTTTGATTAAATTTTGTTTTGTTGAAAAAATTGTGACAGCATCCTTATTTTAGTCACAAAACCGAGACGGAATCACTAATCTGTCCCAAATTTATGACAAAATTGTAACTAATCCTTATGTTCATCACAAAATTTGTTATAAGATTGTGACAAATCATCATTTCCGTCACAAATTTGTAACTGAATTGTGACGGATCATTATGTCCATCACAAATTTTATTCACACTGATGAACTATGCCGTAAAATCGTCATAAATCTATTACGAAATTGTAATGAACTTGTCCATCACAATTTTGTATTTTTTGTGTAGCGTGAGGTTCTAAAAAACAATGAACAGGAGTCTTTTCTATGTTATTATAATCAAGCGAGCTAATTATAACAAAAGAACATTGCTGAGTATTTCTATCTTGGTATAGTCAAGCGATCTAACTGTAACAAAAGAACATTGCTTACCAGCATTATCCATGTATTAGAGTTGCTTCTTTTTTTTTTTTTTTTTGGTTATTACGTTTTCTTTAATTATCAATCTATGGTTTCACAATGTTTCCTTGCGTGATAAAAAGAGAGAAGTTCGAAAGGATAATAAATGAAGCATATTGCAAAAGATTCTTATACAAATATATGATAGATGAGATAAGAATCATAATTAAGTAGTACTTTGATCCTTAGAATGCCTTGAGATCATGTCTTAGGTGACCTTATACGAGTTTTAAATTGCAAATCGATAAATCTCAGATTTGATTTCAGACATTGATCCACTTGGCTTATAGTTGAATTTTTAAATATTGAAAGAACTTTTAAAAAGATTTGAGAAAATTAAAAGAAGTGAGACAATTGTTCTCCTTTCAGCATTATTAGATGCAAGAAACTGTTTTGCATGGGGATTTATTTGTTATAAAAGAATTTGCACTTTTCCTTTTCATATAATTTCACCAAGTTGAGTGTGTTTATTTTTTCTTTTTTCTTGTACTAATTTCTGGCTCATCACAAATTGTTTTAATTTTCTTAATAGCTTTCCGGCCTTTCACTTCCCCCTTGGGGAACCGTCTCTGGATGTTCCAGTAGCTTTGCTTTATTCTAAGTCATTTTTTACAAGACCAGCTTGAAGCTTTGAATTTTTAATTAGATTCTATCTGCCGGGTAAATAAGGTAGTTTTTTCCTGCTCTACGAAGAGAGACCTTGAGGGGAACAGCTGACCTAAGCAACTTGTGGTCTGATTGCGCCATCAGCGAAACCATATAAATAACATGTTAATTGAGGCCTCTTTCAAGTATTTGCCTCCAAATAAAGACTAGCAAAATTAAGGTAAAAATCAAGATATAATTGTTGTAAGTTGATGCCTACAAGTCTTGGTGGTCCATGATAAAATGGTTGTGTAAAAGAATGATGGCTCAAGATTTGGTAGATCATCAATGTCTTGGCTATTTATTAAGGTACATAAGTTAAACAAAGTGGACAAATAAAAGTACTTTTACAGTTTGAACTTATTAATCTTTTTTCTCTTTTGAGTACTAAAAGACAACACCATACGAAATCAGTCGACTTTTGCATTTTCTAATGAAAGTAGGCACAAAGTTAAAAAAAATAAAAATGTACCACTTGAAAATATATACTAAACTATTACTAGTTAGTGAACTTTTAGATATTTGGACCTACTACGAATAAAATGAAGGTATTAGTGTATAATATTCACAACTAAGTAGCATGAAGAATCCAGGAATAAATTAACTAATTACATCACCAAGAGGAAAATTATGCCTTATCCATTTATTTAAATATTTTTTTATATTTTCTCAGTCGACTAGCAAATATCATTTTAACTGGCATACAATAACTTTTCCTTCTAATTTTAATTTATGTGTTTAAGAATGTACCTTATCAACTTCAAACCTATAGACGAATGTCTCTCCAGGATTAATGGCACATTGAGAAATCGCTGCAGTTCCATCAGCCCATGGTGTTCCAAGCTATGATTAAAAAATTATAAAATAAAAGAGAAGAAATGTTATTCAAAGAAAAGAAAAAAGGAAAATAGAATGTACTAAATAATTAAGATCCTTCACCGCTAAAGGTACTCCTTTCCAAATCCCAGTTTATTTCTAAAGACTATAAACATTATATATTAAAGTGGAGCGTCTTCCCAATTTTGGATAACACAACTAACAAAATAAGCAATAGAATATTTAAGTTGTCAGACAAGATTAAAGAACTATTTTTTTCAAATCCTTCAATTTAAAGAAAAAAAGTCTCAAGACACCTTTAACGGTAAAAAAAGATTCATTGAACCTACCTAATGTTACTAAATATTGTTTCTGAATAATAAAAGTCTACAAACGCGTTTCAGCAAATTTAATCACCCCTAAGCACAAATAAAGATACATATCACTATTTCTAAAGCCACAAGAGCTTTTTATTTTGTCGTGTAGAATCACCCTTTTTTTTTCAGAACCATTTGAAAATTATTCAGAAATAAGAGTAAATACTAGGATGGGATAAGGAATCATTACCCACCCCTCCCCTCCCCCGCCCCAAACTATACCCGAAGTTGCTACGATACACCTTACCTTTTTCTGGGTTCTATTACCCCCCTAAACTTTTTAAAAATGGAATATTATCCCCCCTAAACGCTAATGTGGAAGAGAGAGCGTTGACGTGGCAAGGAGAGTGTGTTACACTCTCTTTGGGAGTGTGGGAAGCATAGAAATGTGGAAAACTTATTTTTTTCTTAAAAATTCTATTTCCTTAAAATATGGAAAACTGAATTGTTTTTAAAAAAATATAAAAAATCCATTTTTTTAGAAATTTAGTTTAAAAACAGGTTTTCTACACTTTTAAAAAATAATTAGTTTTCCCAAATTTTTATAAAATTCAGTTTTTCACATTTTGACAAGAAAAACACTTTTTTCATTTTTTTTTAATAATCCATAATTTATTTGAAAAATAAAAGTGTCCTAAGAAAATGAAATCATGTAATCAAGATTTTTTAAGACATTTTAAAAAAAATAATCAAGTTTTCCATATAAAAAAAAAATCCATTTTTCCATATTTTATAAAAATCCATGTTTTCAGTTTTGTTTTTAAAAAAAAAAATGGGTTTTAAAAAAAATCAATTTTCAGATTTTGAAATATCCATTTTTTTTTTTTTTTGAAGAAAATTCAGTTTTTCATTTTTTTAAAAAAATTGACACATAAGCGAAAAAAATTAAAAAAAAAGGAAGAAAACAAATAAATATACATGTGGCAAGGAGAGTGTATGTCACTCTCCCATATGAGAGTGGACATCAGCGTTTAAGGGGGGTAATTATTTCGTTTTAAAAAAGTTTAGGAAAGTAATAGGACACAGGGAAAAGTAAGGTGTGTCGTAGCAATTTCAGCTATAGTTCAGGAGGGTAATGGTGCCTTTAGTTGATAAAATCAAAGAGGATGTATTGGCATTCATTTTTACATTTGAGTATATTAAAATTGCAAAATATAAACGTGTGATTTTCTATTCATGAGGAGTGACAGCTTTGGACACAGTTCCATGATTGAATTTAAATTTGTACCAATAAAGTAAAGGGTAAATATATTTATGCAATCAGGTCACTTAAAAAGAAGTTAAAAGTAATCTTTTATACTATCTCCGTTTCAATTTGTTTATCTTACTTTTTTTTTTATTAGTCTGTTTAAAAAAGAATGTTATTTTCTATATATAGCAAGTAAAAGAATGTTATTTTCTATATTTAGGAAGTAACTCTTTACACCTAACATCCTACTTGAAATTTTAAAACCACAAGAGTCAAAAGTTTTTTTTTTCTTTAAATCTTATGTCGAATCAAACAAGACAAACAAATTGAAACAGAGAAAATAATTAATATCGATCGAAAATCTGAAGAAAAGGGCAAGTTACCCGCTCACTATAACAAGTTAAACTATGATTGATTATATTATTTGCACTGTTAGTGTATATAACAAGGGAAGAAGAGGGAGATGAAAAACCTGTCGGATTCCATGCCAATGAATGACAACACCTTCAGTATGAAGCTTATTAGTGAGCTCAACAGCAATTATATCCCCAGCACGCGCCCTAATAGTTGGACCAGGAAATTGTCCATTTATTCCAATCACTACACTTTCTTCACCATCTGGTGACCAATGAATATACTCCACGTCCCATTTAAAATGCCTTGTTTTTGCTGCCATGACCGAACTTGAAAAGGATTCAAGCAGGATCAATGGCAATAACAACAACAACCACCTTAAGGAAGCCATTGTTATTAAAATGAACTAACAAATAGAGCTAGTAGAAGAGAAGAAAAGAAAGAGAAATTAGTATTTGTACAAAGCTCACACTATAGCTAGATACACTATTTGGTCTAAAGGGGTCCGTGGGTGAGGGTTGACAGGGAAATATCTGTTTAGGGGGGTGGGGGCATACAAGTTTTAGTAATTTTTTTTTTTTTTTTTTTTTTTTTGTGAGATTATATGGATCTTTGAAGATATAACTAACTAAATAAAAGTGTATTTTCTATAACAATTTAAATTTTTACATGAGATGATGATTGTATCACCTAGTATCAAAAAGAATTTTCATGTGATTGGCGCATGGAGAATAATCAGGCCCACAGATGAAGAATCGTGCTGAAAACATAATTAAGCAAACGATAAAAGTATACACTCTCTAAGGGCTCAATGTTTTAGATAATCCTGTCACACTAGTCTAAATAATAAGGTACGCAAGGTCATAACTTTTAATTTTTAAAAAAAAAAATTAAATTCTTATAAAGGAGAAATTAAATGAGTAATATGTTTTACAAAATCACGAGGGTTTCCAGTGTACACGCTCCAGTATCTGTCTACGTGCTTTTATAATTAAAAAATCTCGATTTTTTTTTCCCACCCGGTGTCCGGTGCCCATATTGGAGTCCGACTATATCCGGATTCGCGCCGCGTAGGGCCCCATTTGGGGGGAGCTCTCCCTACCAAGGATTTTTTCATACCCAAAGCTTGAAACCGAGACCTCTAGTTAAGGGAGGAGCAGCCTCATTCGCTGCACCACATCCTTTGGTGTTTAAGAAATCTCGACTTTAATGTACCAAAGTTCAACCTCCCTATGTTTCACCATAATTAAATATTATTCGTCCATTATCAAAGTTCACTAAATTAAAGAATATTAATAATATATCCAGCAAACTTTTTTTTCTTCTCCTGGCCAGACTTTCTTTTTTGGTTCTTATTGGGGGGGGGGGGGTGAGGTTGTGGAGGAAGGCGGGAAAGATTATTTGATTTTATTCTATAAATAATCATGGAATAATATGCGTAACCCCATCTTGTCGTCTTAAAAAGGGGATTATAATTAATAATTCCTAAACTTAAGCAATTTTTTCTTCTACCCACGTTAGTTAGTAAAATCTGGCTACTTTTATTTCTTACCCGGATATAGTAAAATCTTTATTTATATCTCTTACCTAAATTTTGTTAGTATCTTACTGGTATAATAAGGTACAATTCTAATTTAATGATATATCAATAGTTGAAAAGTAAGATCAATATAACAATATAACAATAAAAGCAAAATATTACAATAGAATATCTTGAATATAACCGGTACATTAATATAACACCAACAAATTTGGAATATAGCATGAATAAATATAATGGTAAAATGTATATAATTGGTATATATTTGACATAGTAATATTACATTAAATATTTACTAGAAATATTTTAATTATATAATTGCCATAACAATGGTATAATTTCAAACAAACGAGGAATTTTACTTCAATGGATATATATTTAACTGAAGTGGTTAACACACCGCTAAACTCTGCGCGAATTAGTATTACTTTAGTCCCCAAACTATGGCTAGGCTTAAAACACCTCTAAGCTTCGCTAAGTGGATTTTAATAAACCACCGAACTCATACACCTTAGTGAGTGTAGTCACTCGCGGTCCAGCTGGAATCTCCAGCTATGTGTCCTCCACGTGGATAATTTAAAAGTCAAATAACAAAGGAAAAAGACTAACCTATTAAAACAGCCGACCCAATAACCCACCTGATCAAATAAATCACCGAACCCGTTAAAACCCTTTAGAAATCTCCCTCTCTCTCAAATCACAAAACCCATCTCCTTTGATTTCCATAGAAATCTTAGTGTTTTAGCCAAGAAATCTCAATAAACATTGGTTGTAACGGCCGTATTCTATTGGTTCTTGGGTTTATCAAAGTGTGGATGGGTTCAAGTTCGTGGATTAATTAGCCATTACACTTGTCTTCTTCAAATATCTAATTCGATATTTTTTTTCTTCTCAACTGTATCACTTGCAAAAATTTTGAAGTTTATCACAATCCCCTTCAATGGTTCGAGTTTTAATCAGTTCTTAGACGCATTTACCTCACCCTTTTCAACTGGACTGTCATTTTTGGATAGTAACTTCAATACTTTTTTCCTTCTATCTTAAACTCTATATAGTACGTATGAAGATAATTGAGAGAGAAACCTACAAATATAATTAAGAACTTTAGCAATTAGAGAAGAAGGTCAAGAAAACTTTTTACTTGGGGTGTGTTTTAATGGTGGAGCATTTAAATAAAGATGAAAGGGCCTTTTTAGATTTTGGGTTGGATTAAAAATAAAGGGAAATGTAAAAAATGGGTTTTTGTCTTTTTGGCTGCTTATTTGGCATGTTTTTTATGCTCTCACGTGCGTAGAAGAGACTGAGACCACTTGCTATGCTATGTGGCAGCTCGGGGGTGTTTGTAAACTCACTTAGCCAAGCTTAGGGATGTTTTTAATACTAGGCATAGTTCGGGCATTAAAGTAATAATTCGCGCTAAGTTTAGTAGTGTTTTAACCACTTCAGCCTATATATTTCAATGATTTGGATTGTAATCAACAAAAGAGAATGGAAAAAAATGAGAGATTCAGATGAGATTATATTAGATCTTGTATACTAATTAGAAAAAAGGAGAAAAGGGAAAGGAATTTTAGAAATGATGGAGATCTACAATTTTAGATGACGGAAATTGTTTTACACCCTCCGTCTCAAGTTATTTGTCGCTTTTTTATTTTACATGTCCCTTGAGAAATATTAATTAGGAGGGATATTTGACTAACTTTACCCTTATTTATGTCAAAGTAATAATTTCTCTCTATTAAATGTTTACTTATTGTATTTATGTATCATCTCCATTAATGACAAAATTCTACTAAGGGTAAAATGGGAAAAAAATAATTGTGCCTTGAACTTCTAAAATGAAAAATATTTTTCATACCCACAACAAATAATTTGAGACGGAGGGAGTATTTTATTGTAAAGTACCCTATTTTTTAAAAGGTTTGCTATAAATAACTTTAGTACAATGAAGAGAGAGAAAAGGGAATAGATTAATAAGTATAAAATCAATCTCTTAATTTGTGGATCATTGTTATTTTTTGAAACTTTGAAATATGCTATATTTAAAATTTAATTGTGTTATTTCTGAAATAAATCAAAAGTAATGTCATTTATGATAATAATCTTAAATAAGTGTTCTACCGTATAAAAATTCCTATAATTATTATCGGAAAAGGGTCAGATTTGCCCCTGTACTTTCACAAATAATCTATATTTGTCATTCGTTATACTTTTTTGATATATTTTCCCTTGACATCCAACCTAGGACCATATTTGCCCTTTTACTCTATTTTCGGGCCATATTTACCCTCCGTCTGTTAAATCTCCTTGCCCACCAATAATTTTTGAATGTTCATTTTCTTTCTTTTTTTCCTTCTACTCCCCTCTGCATCATTCAATTTTGTCAAGATTCATTTGGGCTTTTATTCTTCTTTTTTTCCTCTGTTTATCGAATATCGTACTTTAAAGTTTAAACCCTTTTTCCAGCAATTAAGTGTAGCTTAAGCCTTAAGCAATATAATTAGTCAGGATTAAGGAATACAATTTGTCCTTGCTTTCCAGCAAATGACCTACGTTACTACTTGAAAAGTCTAAAGAATTTCATCTTGATTAATATGTCAAAAAAAAAAAAATCATTTTGATGGAGATTAATCGCATTGAATAATTAGTCCAAATCTCAGAGGATCGGGCTAGTGCATTCTAATTTAACCTTCACTGTTCCTGTTAAATATATGTGAATAAAAAAATTCAAAACGTTATTCTTCCACAATAATTTGACTTTTTTGTTAATTTCAAAATTATTACTCCACATGGCTGACTATATAATATTTTCTACGTCAACAAGTTTTATTTCCTAAAATAAATTAACCGGCGTTTGACTGAGATTAAAAAGCTGATCAGATAAAACTAGTTACTACTATATATGAAATGCATAAAAATGAACTTAGCCAAATTTTCACCTTTACTGCCTAACAAATTAAAGAAACTAAGAAACTATGGCCCTAAAGTTGGATGACAAGAGCAAATATGAGAATTTAACAGACGAAGGGTAAATATGGCCTGAAAATAGAGTACAGGGGCAAATATGGCCCTAAAGTTGGATGTCAAGGGCAAATATATCAAAAAAGTGTGACGAAAGACAAATATAACTTATTTGTTAAAGTACAAGGGCAAGTGTGACCCTTTTCCGATTATTAATTTATGTATTTGAGGTGTAAAGGCGTGACATAGTGGACATCATACTATATTTATTCATATTGCATGGCTTTAATCATCATATTTTTCTTCTCTCTCTGTCTTCTCTTTGCATTTTTTTCTTCTTCTGTTCTTTCCCCCTTTTTCCCCTTAATAATTGTGGCTATCATGTTAGCTTTAGTATAATGCTGAAAAATAAATAGATGCATTACACGTTAGTTATAAAATAGAATTACATACCAACATATTCATGGACCATAAACATCATTTTTGGTGTAAAGAAAAAATAATTCAGTATTCCCCCTTTTAGTTTCTATTTTCAGGAAAAGCCATCACATAATCGATATAAAAAAAAAAAAAAATTAAAAAAAAAGAATCAATCATACCACTTGATCACTGTGAAAAGTCCAGCTCACACTGTGCTAATGGAATACATAGCCAAGAGAAAAGCAACAAAAAAATAAAGACAAGAAGGAAATTTCATTCAGATTTTCAAAAACCTTTCGACAATAATGAAGCATCTTTGATTTTTTTTCTCATTTTCACATATATCAAAAGAAAAGTGAAAAGACTTTTCGAATCATATTTTTATCTAAATCTCTCCATTTTATTTTAGGTGTCTTAACTAGTTTGACCGGACATAAAAATTTAAAAAGTGAGTGAGATTTTTAAATCTTGTGACCTTAAATTAAATGTGTGTAATGTACCAAAATGTCTCTTAAATTTGTGATTTTAAACATATCACGTGAAATATTGAAACTATAGAAGGTGCTGAGAAAATAGTAAACAATAAAATAAGATGAATAACGAGAAGCAAGCGCGTATAATGCTTATTATGGTTTCCAGCAAAAAGAAAATGATTATCATGGTTTCCAGCCAAAAAATTGCTTATTGTGGATACCATGTGTCAAAATTAATTTAGCATTTTGGTATGACGGAAAATGTTTCTCGGGAAAACCTCCACCCCGCCTACCTCAACCTAACCCATCGCCTATCTCCATCACTAGAAGTTGCACTCCGAATTTGAAAAACCTCACAGTATTTTATTTTGAATGTATTCAAATGCTTTTAAAATGATATTTTCCAACTCGTACCAAACACAAGAAATGAGTAGGAACATTTTACTTATTTTCGAAGAATTAAATATTTTCTTGGAAAACATTTTCTATCATACCAAACACACCCTTAGTCTACAACCTAGCTTGTGATGAATTTTATTGCTCCTTTACAGGAAATAATATTAGTAATAGTTCTATTGGGAGACTCGATGGCTAAGAGTAAAAGCATATTTTCTGAAAATATTAGGAGACACAAAGATCTTGACTTGAAGAACTTAAAATAAAATCCTGGCACCATACTAAATTATTTAGAACTTTTAACTACGTATATAGTTTTGAGTTGAAGATAATAGGTATACCCAAACCGGATGTGGAATATTTAAATTTTAGATATGCCCTAAAAGCTTGTCGGGATCATTGTCCTACTGCTTTATATTCAATTTTTGCACTTTATGAACACTCCATATGTGAACTACATACGCCGTAGGGGGGAAGATTTTATTCTTTCACAAGATCGAAAGAGCAAACAATGAACAAAATCTTTGCTCAATTTTCATGTACTAAACCTGGTTACTTTAGTTGATCCCATTGTCTACATTCTAATTTGGAACCAGACTCACACATGCTCTTCGTTAAAGTGAAAAACAAAATCTAGCAAACTTCTAGGAAGATATGTACGTGAAGCAAACATGTCCATATTCTATTTCTTAAACAAGTCCAGGCCAATTTACTCACACTTTTTCCTTTTTTCTAGTTTTGTCATTGTGACTTTAGAAGAAAGAAGCGAAGAGAGAATATTGTGACTGTGTTAAGAAGAGGAGAGAATATTGTGACTGTGTTAAGTATACACTACTGGAAAGTGCATTTACATGGGAATTTTTCTACGGATTTTAATGGAAAATTCGCAGGTACATCGTTTTCTTGCGAATTTTCATGCAAACAGAAATCCGTAGGAAATAACCTCGTGGGTAATTATTACCTGAGATTTTTTAAAATCCCCAGGTAAAGTATTTGGGGATTTTAGATTCCCAGGTACATTACATGGGGATTTTAATTCCGTAGGTATCTTATTTGCGGATTTTTTCGCAAGAATTACTAGAAATTCGCAAGAACATTTTGGTGAAATATTGTAAGAGAAAGGAATTTTCTTGGAGATTTTCATGGGAAATATTCCACAAGTATTTCCCCATGTAAAACCGCAAGATGTCCCTAGGAATTTATTGCAAAAATTCGTGGTCAAAGTGGATTTTCCTAGGGATTTTTATAGGACAATTCCGCAAGAAAATCCCTATGAATCCCATGAAAACTTCTCAAGCATATCCCCATAAAAATTCCCAGGTAAAATGCCCATATAAAGTTCTCAGTTAACCAAAAAAAAAAAGGGTATTCTAAATTCCCAAGAAAATCCCTAGGAAACTTTTTCCACACAAAAATCCCAATTTAATATTTGTAGAAAATTTTCCATGTAATTTTGCTGGTAAATTCCCATATAAAATTGATGCGACTCAACATGTTCTGCATGAAAATTCATAAGTAATTTGTACATTTTCAATGATAAATGATTTTAATTATCCAAATTATTCCTTTTTAAGAACCATGACACATAAATCTAAAATAAGTAATCATAACAAAGAAAAATATACTCATAAAATCATAAAAATTCTAATCTAGTCATTTTCATTCAAAATATAGAAGTCATTGCAACTGTCATCAACGAGAGAGTGTATTTGAAGTTGTTGCACTAAAATAAATAAACTTCCAACTACATAAATGCTAAATAGTATTACTATCAAATATCTTAATTCTGATCATAGTGATACTCATCTCCATTGGACTTATCAGAATCAGCATTATCATCCCTAGCACTCTCAGAATCTTGATTGTCTTCCGAAGATGATTGTTGTGCATTTGAAGATGATTCCGAGAAACGCGGATGCTTCATCAATGCTTCTAGCTTCTTATTTGTGTCACCTAACTCTTTCTTCATCTTCTTGTTTTGGCGCCTCATCTCTTCATTTTCACGTTGCGTTTCTTCCAATTGATTATATAGCTCGGAATTTAAAGTATGAACTTGAGATCTAATCTCATCAACTTCGTCCGGCGTTGCAGATGTTGATTGCCTAGGCACTTTTACAGATCTACCCAAGAAGCCAAGACCTCCAACTCCTCCTTTTTTCTTTCCACCAACTGATAGCGCCCAAATATCCATGTCACTTAATGGAGATGGCTGACTAGCTGAATTAGTGTCTCCATCAACTGATGCACTTTGAGTAGCTAATAATTCTTCTTTCTTTTTTCAAATTTATTCTGTACAAAAAAGCATTAATTATTTGTTTAAACTTGAAAGCAAATGCAACAGAGAACCATTAACAAAAAAAAGATAGCGAGCTGTCACAATTCTGAGCTAATGGAAATATATAATAATGTTAGTAACAACAAGAGCATTCTACATAGGTTGGTAGAAACAATAAGAACATCAACAAAAGTCTTAATGGCAATTACATACGAAATTAGGCAACAAAGAATAGTGTAGTAGCTGTTATACATAACTTTTACCATAACTTAAACAACATCCTTATAGTATTTCTCAGGGCTTTAATACTCAGGTATGTTTAGTGTAGTGGCCGAGGAGACTCAAAAAATTATGTCCTTGTCATTTTAACACATTATTTGTGGCTGGAGCATCAATAATTACACTATACAAAGGACCAACCATTTACAACCCAACTCCATCACTACAAAGGACCTAACCCTTTGGTTCAGTGCAATTCAACTAGCCATACAAAATACTATAAAAACTATTAGACAAAGTATAGAAGGAAGACTTACAAAAGCAGCTTGAGCTTTCTCATTTACCCAACTTTTATCTTTTTCCTTGCTATGAGTGAGAAAATAAAAATCCAAAACTGAAGATTCTTTTCCAGTAGTTTCCTTCTGTAATCAAAGAAAAATATGCATGTTATTAACATTTATATGTTATTATTTACTAGAGAACATTAAATAGAATTTATTTATTACCATCCTCTTCCAAATCACACGATGAGGTATACAACCACCTGTATCAAGTGAGGCACCTACATTTGCATCTCGATTCTTTTTGTTTTGTTCTGACTTTGACTTAAATTTAGGAGACTCCCAATACTCCTTCATCTCCTTAAATACTGCATCCCCCATCCAATTTGGCTTCACAGTCAAATCTTTTTTAACATCTTGAAAAAGTTGGGTCATTCTTGCACCTGCCGTTTTGTTAAAATTCTGATGTATAGCATCATTGTAGTGAGGGAGCCATCTAAATTTCTTCTACAATATCTTATAACATAGTTAATATATATCAAAATGAAATTCAGATTAGTCATATAACCTTAAACACCAATATTTGAACATGAATAGTAATATCAATTTTCTTACCTTGAATTCTTCAAACCACAGGTAAATGCATTTTCTAAATGGTTCAAGAACATTAACTCAATATTTGCTGCATGAATAGTAATAAATCACAGGTATGTCGTTTCTTTGCATCAGACAACTTCATTTTTTATCTACAACCTTCTATCTAGGGACTTCAATTTATGCATTAATGAACATTTTCTCATGTGAAACTAATTACACTGAAGAAAATAATCACAATTGCACAGTAATATGGGAACTCCAAGCTCACACCAATAAAACTAGAAATCAAATTAGTCACCAATCAGAGGCGGATGGAGCACTATAACTTGGGGTTCAATTGAACCCCAAACTTTCGTTGCAGGGTATAAATTTATATGTAAAAAATTACTAAAATTATAATAAATAGTAGATATGAACTCATAACTTAAGAAATATAATGGTTTAGTGCTAAAAATTTAAGATGTTGAACCCCTAGAATTTAAATCCTAGGTCCGCCTTTGTCACCAATTTATCATTATACTACTAATAATATAGTGAATTCTCCAAACACATGAAACTCATGTAAAAACCTCAATAGCTCCAGTAATACAACCAAAAATCACTGAATTGAAATCCAACACCAATAAATTACAAACTAGAAGAAGTTGAAACAAAAGAAGAGAACTTACTTTCGCTATTAGAGATGTAGGGGATAGGCGGTGAATCCTCGGTTTGCAAAGTTTGCTGCTAATGGAGAAGGATGGAGGGAAACGAGAATAAAATATAAGTTTTCTAGTGTTTGAACTTTGAATTCAATTTGGAAAAGGAAGATACATCCTCTTGTTTCTTCCTTATTAATCCCACTTTTCCTTTTTCTTCTATACATTTTTCTTTTAATTTCCTTTCAAGAAACATGTAAAGGCAACTTTAAAGTAAATTACCTCCTAAAATCAATAGATCTTTCAATGTTTACTTCTTTCTTTTGTTGAAAAGAAAAAAGGATTAATAATTAATAAGGAAAATAATATATTTTTTTCGTTTTAATTTACGTGTCTTACTTATTTATTTAGTCTTCTTAAAAACGAATGCCGCTTTTATGATTCGTATATCTTTAATGCTATAATGTTCTACATAACATGTGTGGGTAAAAATCATTTTAGTCTCTCAACTGTGCTTTAGAAATCAAGTACCTCCCCCAACTTTGAACAATTGACATTTTCCTCCTCTTATTCAACTTCCAGGCATTGACCGGTAACTTTAAATTAGTAGACCGATCATCAAAGGGCTAAAATGAAATTTCACTTATATAATTAATTAGTGAGTACCCTATTTAATAATATATAATTTTTCCACAGTTTCTCCATTAATTAATTCTAACCGTCTTTGCCGTCTACAATTTTCTCCACAGCCTAAGCAGTTCTTCATATTCTCAGAGAACCCGTTCAGCCCTGGTAAACGATTATTCACGAATCTAGGCACCCAAATAACGCTGAACTTCAATTTCACTGTCCGGAGAACTAAGTCACAGTATGTAACACCCCGTACCTTTAACTTAAGCTTTGACCATGATTCTAAACTTAGAAAGCCAGATAGAGAATGTGGGAATTGAAAATTTCTCTTCAGTTGTCAGATGGGGATTTACACCCCAGAATACAGATCGTATTTCAGTATACAACCCGTATTTCAAATCGTAATTTGGCATCTAAATCAATGTGCATTCTGAAAATTGGCTCAGGAAATTTTATAGTTAAATAGGGACCGTATTTTGAAATACGGACCGTATTTTAAAATACGACATATATTTGACGATCGTATTTGGGAAGGAGGTGCTACAGTGTTTCTGTTTTGAAATATGCTTAATTACGGTCCAGGTTTACGGATCGTAATTCAGAATACGGACCGTATTTTGGTCCGTATTTCTCACGTCGCACCAGAAACTATAAATACCTGGTTTCAGTTCTAATTTTTATTTTTACAAGTCCCTAAGCCCTAGAACGACTTGTCCCTCTCCTCTAATACCAAGAACAACGAGGTAAGTCAATCCAAGCCCTTCCAAATCAATTCTAACATGTGTTCTCATAATGTAACAATGAAATCATTGTTCTTAACATAAGATTTTCGAGAAAACCCATTTAAAGGACTCAAGACTCAAACCTTGGAATTCTTCTTCCAAGAACAGATTTTTAATACAAGTTTGGGGTATTACCAGGTATGTGCGGTTGCTATCTACGTGTGGGAACATCATTGTTCTTCCCCACACTTCTTCTCCCATAAAAGTATGAAGCTTTATGAAAACTAGAATTTTTAACCATATTCATGATAACCCTAGGTCCATGCCCCATGCTATATTATGTATTAAATTGTTATAAATTCTTCATTGTGCTCTTGATTCATCATTATGATTATTGAGAATCTGTCTGTAATCCATGAAAAACCATAATTTACATTCCATGGGTTCTTACATGCAAGTTTATGAACTATTATGATATTTTCTAGAAAAGTTATATATATGTTTTATAAGTTCATGCAAGAATAATACGAATGATATCCATGTACATGCAAGTTATGATTCATGAAAAGCCATGGGCAGCAAGTGCCACTTATTTTCCATGTTCATGTTTTTGGGAGTTGCATTAATTACTGAGAAGGCTTCAAACAGCCTGAAACTACGTAGCCACCATAGGATGAGCATCGGTCCACCCATGCTTAGGACGATCTCTCATAATGACTGGATCCTTTCATAATATTATTAAATCTCGTGTACTTGGTAAGGTATGAGTGTTCGCGGTAGGACGCAAGTATCGGACCATGTTGTCGGTTATATTCTTGCTCTCCCTACTCACGATATTTTACACATGTTATATATGTATATGTACTCATGTTCATGATCATGTTTCAGTTCAGTCTCTATTATGTTATTTCCTTGTCCCGTGTATTTCATTCAGTTTCTTTACATACCAGTACATTCAGTGTGTTGACGTCCCTTTTTATTGGCTGGGGGCCAGCATTTCACGACGCAGGTACTGATTTACAGGATGACGCATCTGCCTAGTAGGACTTCGCACTTATCAACTTGTTGGTGAGCCGCATCTCTTTCGGGGCTTAGACATTTATTATTTATTATTTACATAATAAGATATGCATTTAAAGGTATGTTGGGGGCCTTGTCCCAGCGAGTATGTTTTCATGTTCAGACTTATGTAGAGGTTTCATAGACTAGACTAGTCAGACATGTCATGTCAGATGTTCAGAGTCGGATAGCCATTTTGACTCATTTACGATATTTATGCTTTCATGTTTTTAAATCAGTATTTTATTAATGTTATGATTCTCATGTTTTATAAAAGCTCATCACATTCATGTTATATTTCCGCTCATGTATCCCTCATGATGATTCAGCAAGCTATGTGGTTCACTCGGTCACATGCAGTATGGCACCGAGTGTCGTGTTTCGCCCAGGCCATGGTTCGGGGCGTGACACAATAGGGAAAACTCTACATAGTTTTTACTTTCACTACAATTATGTGTTACTTCTCATGGATACGTGATGTACTTTGTTCTACTTATATATTGAAAAAGTTTGAAAGTTAGAGATGAAATATGATTACCTAATCAAGAATTTGATTGCGTAAACATGAAAAACTCAAGAAACAAATTAACAAAATATAGAGCAACGTAGTAGTAATGGCATGCTATTGCTCAGCAATTTTGTGTGTTTCTGGTGCATTGGCATCTTATTTGTCTAGATTGTTATAACATTTACTGTAAACTATATCCATATTACTTGATTGTATGTAATGTAATTGGCTTATCATACTAGGGAGTTGATAGAGTCTTTGTGCAACCGATACAAAGATGATGCTCAATCTTAAGTCCCATTAAACTTGAGATATAAGCATCTTATTACATTAAACTTTTTCCTCTCTTTTTGGTGAACTCTTTTTGTTGAAAAGAAAATTCGGTCAATTTTTCTAAAGATTTGTCAGGCATTACAAGTTTTTTGATGTTATAATGAAGTCCCAAAGAGAAGCTTCTATTAGTATACATGCGCGAAGCTTTTATTAGTCTCGGACATTTTTTTTTTCTGTTTCTAAAAAGATTAAATATATTTAACGTCTTTGCTATTTTTGTCATTCTTAGGGATGTTATTCAGGTTATCAATGCATTGTCTTGGAGAATGTTATCATAATTTCAATATTGATGATAACCAGTATGGAATATCAAATCTGTTGGAAGATGCTCACATTGTTATAGTAGGAGGTTCCTCTACTTGGTTGGCAAAAACAATTTCTTTAGAAGCTATTCATCCAGAAACTTGTGTCACAATGAGATTGGTTGATGATACTGATTTAAAAAGGTTATTTGATATGTATAAGGACTTGGAAGATAGATAAATCTATATGCATTTAAGCATAATGGATGAGAAAAATGATGAAATTAAGGGCTAAAGTTTCCCGTGGATTGACGATGAAGAAGACCATGTGGTTGAGAATGTGGAGGTTCACTCAGATGGAAAAGTAGTGAAGATGGTTTATCAGATTATGAATCTGATGAAAATGATCTATTTGAGGGGGTTAGCGACGATGCTAATTCAATTGAGAACCCAATGACAAAAGTAAGTGACAAAATGCAAGGTGAGATTTTCAAATATACATACGATGAGAAATTGAAGAATGAGATCGTTGTGCTTAAGAAGGAGATACTATTTAATGATGTGAAACATTTTAGAGAAGTTATGCAAGAATTTGTCCGACAAGAAGGATATCCTATTAAGAAGCTTAAAAATAATAAGACAAGGTTCGTTGCTATTTGTAAAGATAATGGATGTGGATGGACCATTCGTGCTTCCCTTTACGGTGACAGAATAACATTTAAGATCAAACGGTTAAGTGGATCGCACACATGTATTAAAAGCATGAAAGGTTGTGAAGCAAGTTCGAGATGGATTGCTAAACAATTTGAGTCAGATTTTAGAGCCGACTATGACATGTCTATCGATAAACTTTATGTTTCATTAAAGGAGAAGCATGGCCTTGATGTTAACACTCAAAAATTGATCAGGGCTGTCAAAATTGCTAAAGAATTAGTTTCTGGAGATCATGCAAAAAGTTACGCCAAAATTCCACAATATATTAATATCTTGAAAGAGAATAATGCAGGCATTTTTTAAAAGTTGAAGTGCATTAATTTAGATCTCTCAAATCCTAGATGCAACCCAATCCTTGAGAAATTTTACATTAGCTTTGACGCTCAGAGTTACGGCTTTATTAATGGTTGCAGACCCTTTATTGGTGTCGATGCTTGTTTCTTGTAGGGTCCATTTAAGGGTCAACTGCTTGTTGCCGTTTCACTTGATGCAAACTCAGGTATTTTTCCCCTAACAGTTTCACAAAGATGCTTAATTTTTTTTGGTTTCCAAAGTGCTATTTTCATTTATTCTTAGCGATCATGATTGGGACTTAAGATTGAGCATCATCTAAAATGAAAATAGCACTTTGGAAACCAAAAAATGAAGCATCTTTGTGAAACTATGATCTCGCTATTTAATCTTTATAAGAATCCGCAGAAATAAAAAGAAAATGAATACAATAACAAATAAAAGCAGATAAACGGAAAAACACAGCTATTTTTTTGGTCAAATAAAAGGGAGTTTTATTACCAAAGTGTTAATTGTACATCACATATACGAGAACAACTGAAACGAATAAAACTAATATAGCGAGATCAACAATGACTAATGAACCAACGAGGTAGGGGTAAAAGTTCATCTCTTCAAGCTTCTTCCCTACACTCTTCTTCATGGATCCTCTAAAGGATATGTCCCGGACAATTCTCCTGATAACAACTTGTGGATCAGTCCTTTGGGATTCTCTACATTCTCGTGCACCTGCAATTTGTCTTCAAACTCAGTAATTTTCTCTAATAATTTGTGAACCACAAACATCAATCGTGGATCCTTCTCTCATCAATTCTTCTGCAAATATTTCCAATCAAATATTATTTGTAATTTGAAGTAACTTATCACAGGAGCTTGTAAAGGAGAATTACATGTTCAAAATTTCCAAAAATTCTGTCTCAAAGTGAAAATGTTAAAAGTTGATCAAATTTTTTTTTGGTTTCTAATTTTTAGTAGGTGCGAAAATGAGGAAAATAATGTTCTACTGAGAACATCTAATGAATAGGCGAAACAAATCAATCACTCCAGGATCACACAATTTATCCTAACCGAAACCTTATGAATTTTACTCAGCTTCTCTAAGTTTAAAAAAAAAGAAAAAAAGAAATACACATCTACTTTTCAGGGTTCAGTCTAGTTGCTTTACTTGGACAAAAAATGAGCAAGTAGAATGGGAACTTGCGATACATATTTACATGTTGCTAAGCCTATCATGTGATATTCTTTTCATACACTAGGGAGCTAAAGCAGCAATCGTTCGTATGCAATAAGCAAGTAACCAGAAGCTTCAAAACGAGCTGAGAAATACAATATACTAACTATTTCGATAAGAATATCTATTGCTCGTCATTTTAGATGCGTCCTTTGTCGCATAAAAGTTGATTATCTTGCAGCTGAGAAGGATAAGATGGATGCAACTGGAGTTGCACTTGTTTTAATTGGTAGTGTTGATCAGGCAAGATTATTATCCGAGCAAATAAATTTCAAAGGAAAGGTTTATGTTGATACAAGCTATAGTTCTAATGAGGCTTTGAGATTTGTGTCAGGCGTTACAACCATATTCACCCAGGGCAGGTCTGAAAATAATTCAAGCATACATGGATGGCTATAGACAGGATTAGGAGCTTTCTTTGAAAAGGACACCAGGACACGAGGGAGAAATTATTATTGCAGGTGTAGACAACGGAATTTTATTGTATTTTAATCCATAAGAAATTCGGATTATATTAAATTCAAGATATATTAGTCCAAATAAATTATGGGCTAATGTAATTGGATTAATTGTTTAAGTCCAATAAATATGGATTTGATTAAAAAGGTCCAAATGCATTGGGCTAGCCCATTTAATTGGGCTATAAGTGATGAGCCATTTTGTTAAGCCCAAGATGATGTCTTTTCCAAGAGGCCCAGCTTGGTGCCACATGTCAAATGACGTGGCACGCCAAGTCAAATAAAGGAGCCTATAGGGGTGTTATATCCCATACTTTATACATTCGGGTAATTCGAGAAGGTCGTGGCAAGTTAAGGACAAGATTATTTTCAAAGAGTTATTTTAATGCACGAGTGGTTATGAATATTATTTATGAACATTGGTGGTATGGAAATATTGAGAAAGGTTAAGGGTAAAAGAGAATTTTGCAAAATGGCCAATGAAAATAATGTGGAAGGCTAGGGGCAAAATGGTAATAATGAGGAAAGTCGAGGGGCAAAACGGGAATTTTACAAAAGGAGTTCATGAAGGTTCCAAAAAGGGCATATTGGCCATGTGATGGAAATATATGGACCAAAGTGTGCATGGTAAGACAATGAGTCATCTTTTATTTTGTAAGAAAAAGAGAAGAAAACTCTAGGAAAGGAAAGAAAGGGAGGCATGTGGCCATTTCATATTTAATGGGGGGCCAACCATAAATTAGAAGAAAACATATGGACTAAAGTTTTCCCAAGAAGACACTTAGTCATCTTTGATGAATTTTGAGAAATTTCAAGAAAAAAAGAAGAAAATTCTAGAAAGGGAAGAAGGGGTCATGTGACCATACTTGAGGGACTTAAGCATAAATATGTAGAAGTGGTGGGAGATATATATATATAAGAGAGAAGTCATCATTTTAATTCAAGAAATAAGAAAGAAAAAAAAAAAAAAGAGAGGAAACAAGCATGGCCATTCGGCCAAGGTAGGAGAAAAACCACCCTTTGAAATCTTGACCCAAAAATTATTTTCTTCATGTATTCCTACAAATTTAAAGGCCCTCTTCAACATGGTATAGTTATTGAAGCAAGAACCTTTCTCTTTGATGCAAGTTGACAACTTTAGTTAAGTGAGGAAGTTGAAGGAAAAGGTAAGGTTTAATCCTTTTTATATGTTATGAAGGTTTTGTTTATGTTGTGGAATGTAGAAAGGAGTAGAATTCATGGAAATATGGAAGTTTGCATGATGAATGTATATATATGCATGTGGCCGAATGGGGTATGAATGTGAGATAATTGGATTGAATTCATGTAGTAGTTTGATTGTTGTGGTGTTGTGAATTCCTTGATGAAAAATGCATGGAAACCATAAAATTAGTGTGTTAGGTGTATGTGGCCGTGTGTATCAAGTTGGTGGGGGAAAATGAATTAAATTTTATTTAATGTGTTAATTGTGATTGTTGTTAATGAAGTTGGAAGATAAAAAATGTGTTGTGAATGCTTATGCCGAAAGTTGGAAGTTTTGGGTGAATTATGGTTTCGGTGGAATTTTTGCATATTTGGTAGAATGATATGAAATGCTTTCGGATTGTATTTGAATGACCTTGAAGTAGTAAATAAATATGAAAACATTGATATTGGTTTGAAAGGGTGAAGTTGGAATAGAAGTTGATATGTTATGTAGAAAAGACAACAATTTATGTTAGAATGTATTTCACATCGATCGTTGATGTTATTGGTATTGTTGTTGGTTTGGTTGTGGATATTTGGAGCCGAGTTAAATCTCGGGGATGTTATATGTATAGGGGAAGTCTTTGTCGAAATTTCGGTAGACAAATGTTACCTTAAGATTCTACTTCTAAATGCTCTAATTAAGATTTGGTAAATGTGACCAATTTGTAGATTTTAGCGGATTTGGAACTTGAATTTGGAGTCGCATAAGAAGCGTAAAAGGTATGTAAGGCCTTCACCTTCCTTCTTTGGCATGTCTTAGACGTATTAGGTTTGGATATGGGCCTCGGGGACGATCCTATTCCTAGAAATCTAAGATTGAATTTGACCCTTTTTCATTCAATAGAATTGAATTAAATGTTCTATGAATAGTTGGAAAAATTGTATAAACATTTAGAACTTGCACAAATAGGACCCGACTACCTTAAAACTCTCACAAGTGACGTCATAAAATGTAACGTACGTAAATTATGTACGCCACCTCATTTGACCCGAGGTGGGCCCATTGTTCCCGGATTTTCTTTATTGTTCCGTTTATCAAACGATAAGTGTTGTAACCATTCTAATAGAGAGTAATTCTATGATAACAATGGTAACGATGATGTTAAGGAAGAGAATATGTCTATGATGAGTATGACAAGAATGATTCCATGACTAAGAGTTTCAAGTTAAGGATTCAATATGAGTATGAAAGTATCAAACTAGATCTTGATCTCTAATTCTATTCCTTGGTTATGACCCTATTTTCTAAGGATTTCAAAGCACATGAACCGACGTCTATGATGTCCATGATTTCATTCCTCGTTTTCTTTTAATGTTATTCTTCGTTGACAGTCTCGCCTCATAATACTAGTTCCTTCAAGGTGAGACATGATGACTATGATTATTCCATAATGCAATCGGAGGTTACCGACCTTACGTCACTCCGATAGAGTTGTAGCTTTCACTTGGGCTCTCATGCATGCTTTATAATTAAGTATGTTTTTTTATAACACCGTGCCTACATGGCCGGCGTTATCACACCGCGCCGTCCAATGGGCGGCCGGGCAGACACACCACTATAGTGGGCAGATTATACCCCAGACGCGGGAGGCCTGGACGCGGGCTTATACACCGTTCCTATATGGACGGGTAGTTTACACACCGATCCTATTTGGTCGGGCAGTTTACTTACAGATATTTATATGTTTTTTTTAAAGAAAGATAGCATGCATGGTATCCGCCCTAAGGGGCACTCAGATGTACAGATTACTTCTTTACTCCATGATATGCTCAGATAGCGTTACACCGTACCTATATGGACGGGCATTACGTGCTCCGTACCTATATGGTCGGGCAGTTTACTTGTAAATACCCATATGTCGTTTCAAAAGGTAAAGTTGGCTTACAGGATATCTACCTAAAGAGGCAAACAGAGGTACAGGTTATTTTCTTACTCTATATTGTGCTTTAAGCTTTATATCATGATCTTATGTTGTTACTCTTGCCTTACATACTCAGTATATTGTTCGTACTGACCCCTTTTCTTCGGGGGCTGCGTCTCATGCCGCGCAGGTACACCCAGATGAGTTGAAGCTATTATAGAAGATGTTCCAGCGAAGTTGGCGAGCTCCATTTGATTCGGAGTGTTGCGAGTCGAGCTTGCATGCTAGGAGTTACGGAGTCGATGTTAGAGACTTTGCGGACGAGCCGTAGGTATAGAGTGTCGGCTTTGTGACGGCTTCGCCGGTCGATATGTTATTATGTTTCATGTCACGGGCCCCATATGATGACAGATTTTACTTATGAAAAAAAAAAATTGCGAGCGTAATATATATTTTATTCTTAATTGATTCAAGAGTTTATATATGTAATAAGAGTCGGCGGGTTCGCTCGGCTCCAGATATGGGGTCGGGTGCCCATCACACCCTAGTAAGGTCGGGGTGTGACAAGGGGCATGCCACATGTCAAAATGATGCAGCATGCCTAGTCAAATCAAAAGCCACTGAAGATGCGCCACGTGTACAAGTGATGTGTTACGGCCAATCAAATATTCCCGTATCGACTTAAATACGATTGGCCGAAAGGAGTCTATCCTTATCACAACTCTCTCCATCCTACAACTATAAATAGGGGTCTCATAATTCGGAAAAAAGGACCATAAATTCAAACAAGAACCGGAGGAGCTCGTGGATCAAACACTACAAGTTTTTCTGTTCGCAAGCATTTCTCTACAAGTTTCAAATATCCGAAGATCAAGAACGAAGGCGAATCAAATATCAAGGTTTTCAATATTAAATTCACTTGTTCGTGGCCGCCATCAAGGTGTTCGTGACGAATCAATTCAAATCAAAATCAAAGCCAACATAAATTCAAGATCAAGCTCAAAAGCCCTTGAATTCAAGTCCAAGTCAAAATCAAATCCATCAAGTTCAAGATCAAGCTCAAAAGCCCTTGAATTTATTGTTGAAAAGACTAATTAGAGGAATCATAGAGATTGTAACACTCATATTCTGAAATCAAATCATACGATTGTTGCGATATTTTTCAGTCTTGATTATTATTTTCTCGACGCGAATTTATTGTCTCCAAATTCTGGCAAGCCCAATGGGACAGTCTCTACCTTTCATCTCATCTTTTTGATCATCAAAGCTCAAGAACATCGAAATGACTTCGGAGAAGATCAACTCCAAATCAAATTCCTCCATGGTTGCTAACTCCAAGTTCTCTGTGTTATATCCCGCATTTTCGCATATTCGGAAATTTTGAAATAATTGTGACTTGTATATCATAAGTCAATATTTGATCTTAGTTAACGTATCTATGTTGTTCATGGAAAAATATTGGCCCAAAGACATCGGAGAAGGCCAAGGGCAAAATTGGAATTTCGGAAATTAGCTTCGGGAATTACAAAACAAGATTTGAAGCTAATTGGGCTCAACAAAAAAAATAGGAGAAAATTTAGGCCCAAGGTGAGGGGGTGACCGGCCATACATGGCCCGAGCCCGTGAACGAGTTTTAATTATCCATGTGATAATTAAATAAAAAGGGACCATTTAATTGTCATGAAACATATAGAAGTTTCAAGACAAAGTGAGAAAGAGAGAAAACAAGAACAAGGAGAAAAACAAAAGAAGGGCCATTCGGCCACAAGGAGGAAGAAGAAAAAAAAATTGTGGAGCTTAATCCTTGGTCCAAAAAATTCATCTCTTGTTGGATTCCTACTAAGTTCAAGATTCTCTTCAACGTGGTATAATTATTTAAGCGAGAAGACTACGTTGGTGGCAAGTGGAAAATTTGAGAAAAGGTAAGAACTTTATTCTTTTCATGTTATGAAAGATATATATATATATATATATATATATATATATATATATATATATATATATATATATATATATATATATATATATATGTTGTAGTATCTGGGAATGGAAGAAAAGCATGAAATTTGTGTGTTGTGTGTGCATGTAAGTGTGGCCGTATATGTGTGTGTGAGTGAGTAGTTGTGTGTTGCGGTATTGTGTAGGAATGGTGAACTACTTGTATTTAGCTTGTTGTGTGATTATTGTAATGTGTGGAAATGAATGAAAATCATGGAATGGTGATGTGTGTGGTGTGAGCCGTGTGGGTGTGTATAAGTGTAGGTGGCCGTGTGATGTTGCTATGGTGAAGGAAGGATGAATTAAATTTCATTTGGTTGTTAGTTGTGTCGTTGTGGCATCTATGATGTGAATGAGGGTTTAACGACTCAAGTCGGCATTGAAATTGGCATGTATGTTGTTGTGGGGAATTTGGTGTGTTCATATAGTTTTATGTAATTATGAAAGTAAGGGTGAATCAATGTCATTGTTAATGAACTTGGAAGAAGGCAATGCAAATTTTGTAGTTTTATTGCATTTGCGAAAGTTGGGATGGATTATGGTTTGATGGAAATTTTGTATATTTTGTAGAATAATGAGAAATGTGTCCGAATTGTATTTGAATGGCCTTGAATTAGTAGATAAATATGAAAACGTCGGTATGGGATTGAAAGTGTGAAATCAGAATGAAAGTTATTGCGTTATGAAGAAAGTAATACTATTCATGCTAGAATGCGTTTTAATTCGATTGTTGATGTTATTGATGTTGTTGTTGGCTTGGTTGTTGCTATGTTGGCCGAGTTTAATTCTCGGGGATGTTGGATTTATAGGGGAGATGCTGCCCAAATTTTTGTAGGCAAATAAAGGCTAAGAATAAACTCCCAAAGGCATATCACTTACATTTGGTAATCTTGACCATTTGAGATTTTGGAGCAAACGGGATTTGAGTCTAAGCGAGCATAAGGCGCCCATAAGGTATGTAAAGCCCACCTTTTCTTCATTTGGCATGTCCTAGTCATACTAGGCTAAGATCGGAACCTCGGGGATATTGCTCGCTCTTGGAAATCTAAGTTTGATTTTGAGTACTATTCATTCGGTAGCATTTGAACTAAAATCTTTACATTTGGTTGAAAGAATGCTTAAACCTCCATAACCCACGTAAATGTATCCGAATCGCTCCGAAACTCTCATAGATGACTTTAGGGATCCTAATGTTTGCAATTCATGTCCGCCGCCCTCGACTTGACCCGAGGTGAGCCCCGCAAGTCCCGAGAATTCCCTTATTTGATTTGTTTGTCTCATTTTCGTATGATATGAAAAGGAAACGTTTGCCTATGACTCTAAGGTCCGTTTGAAATGCCCTATAATGTTATTTGAACGTTCTTCATTATGAATGATACTAAATTTTCCGAGAATAACCTACGATGTATTTTTCAAAAATTGATAACTTAAAAGTCCGCGACTTTTGTATGTTAATTCCGACTAACCCGATACTCATTTTGAGCCTTCTGATCCTAAGGTATATGTATATGAAATTATGTGTCGAGTCCTGGAACTTACTTTTAATATGCATATGATTTCTGCACTACTCTGCTCATGCCAATGATTATGATTTCGTTCGCCGGTACCCGGGCCGGTTTTGTGATCGTGCGCATTATGACATATTCGGCAGTATGATGTGTTACGGTTTCCGAGACCTTGCCATAGGGCCGGTTACCGTTTATGGCGTTATGATGTGATATGGCATCTGATATGCTCTGATGATATGATGTGTATGATGTTATGATGTGTTCGGAGATGTACGGAGATTTGAAAACTTCTGGAGTATGATATGTTGTGGTACTAGCGTCGGGGGGTAACCACGTTCCTAAGCCCTATGCATGATTTTTGTTTTACTTGCATTTCGTACATTGGATTTTTCGCACAGGTTTGATTTGTTACTTCTGTATTTGTTTCTGTATATTCTGATTCCAGTCATGGTTTGGACTACTGTACCTCCTGCTTTACATACTCGATTACTTTCGCATCGACCCCTTTTTTGCGTTTCGTGCCCGCAGTACGGACGCTCGGTTGGGCGATCCTCCGGCTTAGGCTCACTATTCTCGCTATTCCGGAGTGCTCCCCTCGGTGGGAGCCCATATTTGGTATATGTCTTTTGTTATGCCTACTCGTACATTTGCTACTATTTGGAGTACGGCGGGGCCACTCGTCCCGTCATATGTTTGTCCGTACCGTATGTCCCCCGTAGAGGCCTGTAGTCATATTTGTGGGTCATGGGTCCGGTTTGTTCGTATGTGGTTTTGATTTGCGTTCTTAAGCGGCCCCGTATGTTATTATGGCCAATCCGGCCCCTATGTTTGTATGTGTGTGTACATCTGGGCGATGTGTATTCCGCCACCCTTCCGATTTTGATATGACATTACTGCGTATGACGGGCCATTGCTTAAGATAATGTTCGTTCGGTAATTGTACGATGTTTATTATCGGCCTTCGATTCGAATAACGTATGCTAAATCTAAATAGCCTTAATATGACGATATGGTTCGTAAGTCCGGTGTGGGTACTAAGTAGGGCACCGGTCACGGCCACACGGCCCAGGTCGTGACGGTAGTGGTATCGGTAGCGGTTTGTCCTCGGAATGTCTACGAGCCGTGTCTCGTAGAGTCTTGTTTATCGGTGTGTTGTGCACACATCTATAAACGAAGCTACGGACATCTAGGGTGTTACTTTTCTTTGGATCTTAGATCGTGCGATAGCCGTATTGTTAGGATGGTTCGTCCCCAAGTGCCGTGTCTACAGCGAGGCTCCAAAAGAGCAACAGCGTCAGTATTTTAGAAAATTGTTTCTGATCCTCTTCCTGCAGGTGATTGTAGATTGACAAAGAATGAAGAGGACGGCTTCCGACGATGGGGATGGGGGTGCTAAGAAGGCCCCTAGGATATCACCAGATCGAGTAAGCGAGCCCCGACTACTCGATTGGAGACGGACCTTCGGAGGATCCCGTACGGGAGGACGATTGTATGATCTGAGATCCGTCGGAGGACCCGGCTACGGCTCCTCGAGTTTCGACCCCAGGCGAGGGCAGGATTCCACGGAGGGTGGCTGTGATACGGATCCTCGGAGGATCGGCGATGACCCTCCGAGTTTCTTACCTCCACGAGGAGGATAGTTATGACACGGACCCGTCGGAGCATTGAACGTGCGGGACAACGGAGGGAGGAGACTTCGGAAATATGCCGATTGCTCCCGATGGAGCACCGTGTCGAAAGCCACCTCGGGGAGTGCTACGGACTACTCCCCTGTCCTTTGTCCTGGTCATCGGTGAACCGGGGAATGGCACAGTTATCTATCTCCTCCGATTCGGATGCGGGTAATAGCGGGAGCCGGATAGACGGGGGCGGACGGATGAGGATGATGATGGACATGCACTTACTCACGGCGACTCCCCCGGGTCGGACCGAGATTGATCATTTATAAGTATATGAGTTTATAGAATTTTCTATGTGTGTGATTTACGTAGAATATTGTCAACGCGTAACGAAAAATTTAAGAGGATTAAAGACCCGAGTGGTTAAAAGCAAGGGCGGCGGGGGTCTCCGTCCACCCGATATAAATACTAGAAACCACAGACGAAAGTGAATATTGAAGATTGAGGAAAGGCGATGATGGTAATTGTATAGTTTAGATTGGGCGGGACTCTGAAAAATCGGCCGGAAAATTTACTAAGACCGATGCGCCTAAATTGAGTGACAAAGGTTGTGTGGGGCGATCGACGCAATTATATTAGCAATGACGCAATAAAACGCATGAAAGTTTCGAGTTAAGCGTCGGAACCGCAGTAATTAAGGATGGGTGACCCCCGGAAGGATATGAATGTCACGACCCAACTAGGGGCCGCCATTTAGTACTCGATACTTGTACCGAGCACCCTTATACGCCATATTACCTTTATTACTAAGTGGCCGTAGGAACACACCATGTTTTTTTTTTTTAACATTAACAATAAAGATAATTATAAACATAGGCTAACAAGCTTTGTCAACACATTATACGAGCGACGAGGACCATCAAAGTACAAAACATCTAGCCGTATATATCTATCTACGAACCCTCTAAACATAAGTGCACATATACATAGGAGGGTCGAGTGTGCCGTGCCCAATATATATATATATATATACAAAATAGTACCAAAGAGCCGAGGCTCCGAACAACCGGAGCGCACACAATACTGCGATGGAGCTCAGGGGAGTCAAGTACGTCCACTCGCCGACTCGCGCGGCATGGAACGCAGCGCCCACAAGAAGGGACGTCAGTACGAATAATGTACCGAGTATGTAAGGCATGGAAATTAATAATGCAAGCAAGGACACAAAGTATGAATAACCATATCATGGGTCCATAGGACATATAAAAAAAGGTAACCTGCACATAGGAATACCCTCGGTGGATACCATGCATGCTTGTCTTTCCCTTTTAGAAAAAAAAAAACATTTCTTTTTCATAGACATAGAAAATAGAACTTATATCATGTCGTATCTTATCATAACATATCATATCGCATCATATCATATCATATCGTACCATATCATATCATATCGTATCATATCATATCATATCATATCATATCATATCATATCATATCATATCATATCATATCATATCATATCATATCATATCATATCATATCATATCATATCATATCATATCATATCATATCATATCATATCATATCATATCATATCATATCATATCATATCGTATCGTATCATATCATATCATACCGTATCATGTCATATCATATCGTGTCATGTCATATCATATCGTGTCATGTCATAGCACCGAACAACGTCGGCTCGCCCACATAGCGCCGAAATACGTCGGCTCACCCACATATCCCGCGTCCGGGCATCCCGCGTCCGGGATGATAACGCCAGCTGACCAGGTGGCAATGAACATGTATCCCTTGCCCTTCCCCATGTATCCCTTCCCCCACCCCATGTGCATATACATATGTCATATAAGCATGCAGGAGATCCCAAAGAAAGTCATGTATTCATCGGAGTGACATAAGGTCGATGACCTCCGATTACATTATGGAATAATCGTGATCGCTTTGTCTCACCTTGAAGGAACGATAATTATAAGGCGAGACCATCAGCGGAAAGTAACATTAAAAGAAAACATGGAACGAGATCATGGACATTCTAAGCGTGAATTCATATGCTTTAAGGTCTTTAGAAAATGGCGTCACAACCAAGGAGTGGAATTAAAGATCAAGAACTAGTTTAGCACTATCATACTCGCATTGGATTCTTGACTTAAGGCTCTTAGTCATGGAATCATTCTTGTCATACTTATCATAGACATATCCTCTTCCTTACATCATCGTTATCATTATCATCATAGAAATATTCTCGTTAGAATAGTTACAATACTTACCGTTTGATAAACGGAGCAATAAAGAAAATCCGAGAACAGTGGGCCCACCTCGAGTCAAATGAGGTGGCGTACATAACTTACATATGTTACATTCCAAGACGTCACTTATGAGAGTTTTAAGGTAGTCGGGTCCTACTTGGGCGAGTTCTAGATGTTTAGGTAACTTTCCAACATTTTATGCAAAATATTAATTCAATTCTATTGAATGAAAAAGGGTTAATTTCAATCTCGGATTTCTAGGGAAGGAATTGTCCCCGAGGCCCGTGTCCAAACCTACTACGTCTAAGACATGCCAAGAAAGGAAGGTGAAACCTTACATACCTTTTTCCGCTCCTTGTGCCACTCCAAATTCAAGTTGCAAATCCGCCAAAATCTACAATTTGGTCATGTTTACCAAACATTGATTAGAGCATTTAAAGATGAATCTTAAGGTACTACTTGTCTATTGAAATTTAAATGCACTGTTGACTTCCCCCTGTAAATACACCATCCCCAAAATTCAACTTAGCCAATTTCAATCAATAACAATCCGGGAATTCAACCCGGCCAAACTACCAATATAATGACAACAACCATACTAATAATTTCCATATTCAATCCAAAATACATTCTAACACTTCAATCAACATACTACTTCCTTCAAGACTTTCCAACTTCCAATAAAACAATAATAACCTTATAATATATTTTCCGACAACACCATACCAATATCATTGTCTGCCATACATGTAAGAACATAATATTCAATTTACATAACTTCAACCACAAGTCTCCAACTTCTACCATTTCACAAAAATCATTAAGCTATTATTAGCAATATAAAATCCACATAACAACAACCAAAATACTAAATAAACTTGCTCACCATTCCTTTATAATTCATCAATATACACGGCTATACATGTGATATACAACTCACGGCCAACATTATACACACATGGCTACAACTTCACTAACATCATCCAACTTCCATTATTAACATAGCATTCATTACAACCACAACTATCCACAAGATAAAATAATTAAAACTTGATTCCTACATACAAACACACATGGACAGCCACACCTCCATGTTCATATTCCATATGAATTCCATCCATTTTTGTATACTACAACATACATAAACACCCATAACATATAAAAGGATATAGATTCTTACCTTTCCTTCTTGACTTCCCACTTAGCTATGCCTTGTAACTTGTAAGAATATGAATTTTTCTTGCTCCAAAGACCACTTCACTTTACTAGGAACCCTTCAATTGGTAGGAAATGATTTTTAAAGAAATTTTTTTGTCAATTTCCTTGGCTATTTTGCACTTGGCCGAAAGGCCTTAGGAGTTTTTCTCCTTTTTCTTTTGTCCTTGGTTCTCTTGAATTTTCTAGAGAATTTTGTGAAAATAAGATGACTTTGTCATCTTTTATTTAGCTCATTAAAAGCCATGTGGGCTTAATCCCACTAAGAAGTGGACGGCCAACTTGGCCCAAATGGTCAAGCCCACATTTTTTTTTTGTTCTACAATTCATGGAAAATTATTCTATAAATTCCAAGTTTACCCTTAGCCTTCCTCCATATTTCCACTTCTAAATTCTTCATAGGCAACTCATGTACCGACTATATATGAAATTATAGTCTTGCTTGCTATCGTCCCGCGATTATTTTGAATTATCCGAACACCCGAAAATGCGGGATATAACAATGAAATTTTCACAAGTGTAAGTATAAGAGATAAATGGGGATTTGGGGGTAACCTAACGGAAAAGAGAATATGTGGAGTAGCCAGTACCCTTACAGGAGTCGTGCAGACAGAAGTGAGTGGACTAAATGGGTGAGAAAAAGAAAGTGCACTACCGCTCGGGATTCAGAACGAGAATTGAATGGTGGTTGGAAATGTTTGTAAGCGGGACGGTAGTAAACGTACATGTATGTGTATGATTTTCCTCCGGTGGCTATAATATATCGATTAAGGGACGAGTCCCAGCGACAAATGTGTGATAAACGAAAGGTATTACTAAACGGGACACATGAGACAAAGCGGAAGGTAGGGCACAAATGTTACCAAATAGACAGACCTTGATTACGCTACCAGCTAAGGTCGAAAAAGAAAATTCTAATGCGACGATATTTGGAAAGAAAGTGAGTGGGTAAAAGAACTCGGATGAGAATGTGGAAACATCGCGAACGGATGTGTGGTAACGGTACTTTTGCGGTAAGACAACGATTAGAGTGAGTAGTGAAACGTCGACAGGGAAATTTTCGTAAGTCACTAAGGCATTAATGAAAGTGGTCGACTCGACCATAATTACGTATGTTATACTTCGCGCCCTCGATTTTGATGAGGCTCTATCTATTATGCCTCCGTACTTCCGAATCCGATCACGTTTCGTCCGATATATCTACGTACGTTCGACTCGATTACAAATCGTCTCGATATATCTCCGTACGTCTAACTCGATCACGGATCTATCCGGCATACTTCTATACGTCCGGCCCTCGATTACGTGTCCGTCCGGCATAATTCAATACATTTGACTCGATCATGAACCCGTCCGATATGCTTCGTGCGTACGGCTCTAATTATGAATCCGTTTGATATAATGCGGGGTTACGGTAACGTTGTAAGGAACCGAGAAGTGTGACAGAGGTGAGAGAGATGTTGACGGCTAGACCGAAAAAGAAAGGACAATAACATTGTAAAATATAGAAACAAGAGATATCTTTGGGATAGAAAAAGCATGAATCGGGAAGTGAATGCCCTCATAAGTGATCCGAGTAAATACGGGTATGTAGTTGGCAAAAGGACCTCCCCGAATTACTGTGATATACTCCGAGGTTAATTTAACATTCGAGGACGAATGTTCTAAAAGGGGGGAGGATGTTATATCCCGCAATTTCGCATATTCGAAAATTTTAAAATAATTGTGACTTGTATATCATAAGTCAATATTTGATCTTAGTTAACGTATCTATGTTGTTCATGGAAAAATATTGGCCCAAAGACATCGGAGAAGGCCAAGGGCAAAATTGGAATTTCGGAAATTAGCTTCGGGAATTACAAAACAAGATTTGAAGCTAATTGGGCTCAACAAAAAAAATAGGAGAAAATTTAGGCCCAAGGTGAGGGGGTGGCCGGCCATACATGGCCCAAGCCCATGAGTTTTAATTATCCATGTGATAATTAAATAAAAAGGGACCATTTAATTGTCATGAAACATATAGAAGTTTCAAGACAAAGTGAGAAAGAGAGAAAACAAGAACAAGGAGAAAAACAAAAGGGCCATTCGGCCACAAGGAGGAAGAAGAAAAAAAATTGTGGAGCTTAATCCTTGGTCCAAAAATTCATATCTTGTTGGATTCCTACTAAGTTCAAGATTCTCTTCAACGTAGTATAATTATTTAAGCGAGAAGACTACGTTGGTGGCAAGTGGAAAATTTGAGAAAAGGTAAGAACTTTATTCTTTTCATGTTATGGGAGATACATATATATATATATGTTGTAGTATGTGGGAATGGAAGAAAAGCATAAAATTTGTGTGTTGTGTGTGCATGTAAGTGTGGCCGTATATGTGTGTGTGAGTGAGTAGTTGTGTGTTGCGGTATTATGTAGGAATGGTGAACTACTTGTATTTAGCTTGTTGTGTGATTATTGTAATGTGTGGAAATGAATGAAAATCATGGAATGGTGATGTGTGTGGTGTGAGCCGTGTGGTGTGTATAAGTGTAGGTGGCCGTGTGATGTTGCTATGGTGAAGGAAGGATGAATTAAATTTCATTTGGTTGTTAGTTGTGTCGTTGTGGCATCTATGATGTGAATGAGGGTTTAACGACTCAAGTCGGCATTGAAATTGGCATGTATGTTGTTGTGGGGAATTTGGTGTGTTCATATAGTTTTATGTAATTATAAAAGTAAGGGTGAATCAATGTCATTGTTAATGAACTTGGAAGAAGGCAATGCAAATTTTGTAGTTTGATTGCATTTGCGAAAGTTGGGATGGATTATTGTTTGATGGAAATTTTGTATATTTTGTAGAATAATGAGAAATGTGTCCGAATTGTATTTGAATGGCCTTGAATTAGTAGATAAATATGAAAACGTCGGTATGGGATTGAAAGTGTGAAATCAGAATGAAAGTTATTGCGTTATGAAGAAAGTAATACTATTCATGCTAGAATGCGTTTTAATTCGATTGTTGATGTTATTGATGTTGTTGTTGGCTTGGTTGTTGCTATGTTGGCCGAGTTTAATTCTCGGGGATGTTGGATTTATAGGGGAGGTGCTGCCCAAATTTTTGTAGGCAAATAAAGGCTAAGAATAAACTCCCAAAGGCATATCACTTACATTTGGTAATCTTGACCATTTGTAGATTTTGGAGCAAACGGGATTTGAGTCTAAGAGAGCATAAGGCGCCCATAAGGTATGTAAAGCCTACCTTTTCTTCATTTGGCATGTCCTAGTCATACTAGGCTAAGATCGGAACCTCGGGGATAATTTCGCTTCTTGAAATCTAAGTTTGATTTTGAGTACTATTCATTCAGCGCATTTGAACTAAAATCTTTACATTTGGTTGAAAGAATGCTTAAATCTCCATAACTTCTGTAAATGTATCCGAATCGCTCCGAAACTCTCATAGATGACTTTAGGGATCCTAATGTTTGCAATTCATGTCCGCCGCCTCGACTTGACCTGAGGTGGGCCCGCAAGTCCCGAGAATTCCCTTATTTGATTTGTTTGTCTCATTTTCGTATGATATGAAAAGGAAACGTTTGCCTATGACTCTAAGGTCCGTTTGAAATTCCCTATAATGTTATTTGAACGTTCTTCATTATGAATGATACTAAATTTTCCGAGAATAACCTACGATGTATTTTTCAAAAATTGATAACTTAAAAGTCCGCGACTTTTGTATGTTAATTCCGACTAACCCGATACTCATTTTGATCCTTCTGATCCTAAGGTATATGTATATGAAATTATGTGTCGAGTCCTGGAACTTACTTTTAATATGCATACGGTTTTCGCACTACTCGCTCGTGCCAATGATTATGATTTCGTTCGCCGGCACCGGCCGGTTTTGTGATCGTGCGCATTATGACATATTCGGCGCATGAAGATGATGTGTTACGGTTTTCGAGACCTCGCCATAGGGCCGGTTACCGTTTATGGCGTTATGATGTGATATGGCATCGATATGCTCCGATGATATGATGTGTATGATGTTATGATGTGTTCGAGAGATGTACGGAGATTTGAAAACTTCTCGGAGTATGATGTGTTGTGGCACCGGCGTCGGGGGTGACCACGTTCCCGAGCCCTATGCATGATTTTTGTTTTACTTGCATTTCGTATATTGGATTTTTCGCATGTGTTTGATTTGCTATCGTATTTGTTTTTCGTATATTCGATTCTAGTCATGGTTTGGAATACTATACTCTCCCGCTTTACATACTCGCATTTTTTTCGTACCGACCCCCTTTCTTTCGGGGTCGCGTTTCATGCCCGCGTACGTACGCTGGCCGGTTGGGCGATCCTCCGGTTAGGCTCCCTATTCGCTATTCTCGGAGTGCTCCCCTTGGTCCGAGCCCATATTTGGTATATGTCTTTTGTTATGCCTACTCAGACATTTGCTACTATTCGGGTACGGCGGGGCCCGTCCCGTCATATGTTTGTACGTTCGTATGTCTGTAGAGGCCTGTAGTCATATTTGTGGGTCATGGGTCCGGTTTGTTCGTATGTGGTTTTGATTTGCGTTCTTAAGCGGCCCCGTATATTATTATGGCCAATCCGGCCCCAATGTTTGTACGTGTGTGTACATCCGGGCGACGTGTATTCCGCCACCCTTCTCGATTTTGATATGACCGTTCGCACGGCGACCGCTTAAGATAATGTTCGTTCCGGTAATTGTACGACGTACGTTATCGCCTTCGATCCGAATAACGTATGCTAAATCTAAATAGCCTTAATATGACGATATGGTTCGTAAGTCCGTGTGGGTGCCTAAGTAGGCACCGCCCACGGTCCATTGGCCGGGTCGTGATGTGGTATCGCAGCGGTTTGTCCTCGGAATGTCTACAAAGCCGTGTCTCGTAGAGTCTTGTTTATCGGTGTCAGGCACCACATCTATAAATAGGAAGCTAAAGGACATCTAGGTGTTACTTTTCTTTGGATCTTAGATCGTGCGAGAGCCGTATTGTTAGGATGGTTTCTCCCAACGAATTGCTGTGTCTACAGCGAGGCTCCAAAAGAGCAACAGCGTCAGTATTTTGGAAAATTGTTTCTGATCCTCTTCCTGCAGGTGATTGTAGATTGACAAAGAATGAAGAGAACGGCTTCCGACGATGGGGATGGTGGTGCTAAGAAGGCCCCTAGGATATCACCAGGATCGAGTAAGCAGAGCCCCAGCTACTCGATTGAGATAGACCCTTCGGAGGATCCCACGGAGGACAGTTATGATACAGATCCGTCGGAGGACCAGCCCACAACTCCTCCGCAGTTTCGACCCCCAGAGCGCAGGATTCCACGGAGGGTGGCTATGATACGCATCCCTCGAAGGATCCGGCGATGACTCCTCCGTAGTTTCTTACCTCCACGGAGGAGGATAGTTATGACACGGACCATCTGAGCATTCTTCCGGGACAACGGAGGAGAGACTTGGGGAATATGCCGCATTTGCTCCGCGATGGAGCACCATGTCGACATGTGCCACCTCGGGGAGTGCGCACGGACTACCTCCCGTCCTTTGTCGGTCATCGGTGAACCAGAATCGCCCCTCGGTTATCTATACTCCTCCGATTCGATGCGGGTAATAGCGGGAGCCGTACATAGATGGGGGCGGACGGTACGAGGATGATGATGGACATACTTCTCACAGCCTCCCCGGTGTCGACCCGAGATTGATCATTTATAAGTATATGAGTTTCCTAGAATTTCCTATGTGTGTGACTTCTGTAGAATATTATGCAATGACGGTAACGAAAAATTTAAGAGGATTAAAGACCTAGTGGTTAAAATCAAGAGCGACTGAGGGGTCCCCGTCACCGCATAAATCTAGAAACCCTAGACGAAAGTGAATATGAAGATTCGGAAAGGGCAGTATGGTAATTGTATGGTTTAGATTGGGGCGGGACCCGCTACGAAAACTGTCTGAAAATTTACTAAGACCCCGATCTGCCCTAAATTGAGTGACAAAGGTTGTGTGGGGAAGTCGACGCAATTATATTAGCAATGACGCAATAAAACGCATGAAAGTTTCGAGGTTAAGCGTGCTGGAACCAGAGTAATTCTGGGATGGGTGACCCCCTGGGAAGGATATGAAATTTTCACAAGTGTAAGTATAAGAGATAAATGGGGATTTGGGGGTAACCTAACGGAAAAGAGAATATGTGGAGTAGCCAGTACCCTTTGCTGGAGTCGTGCGTACAGTGAGTGGACTAAATGGGTGAGAAAAAGAAAGTGCACTACCGCTCGGGATTCGTAACGAGAATTGAATGGTGGTTGGAAATGTTTGTAAGCGGGACGGTAGTAAACGTACATGTATGTGTATGATTTTCCTCCGGTGGCTATAATATATCGATTAAGGGACGAGTCCCAAATGACAAATGTGTGATAAACGAAAGGTATTACTAAACGGGACACATGAGACAAAGCGGAAGGTAGGCACAAATGTTACCAAATAGACAGACCTTGATTACGCTACCATTAAGGTCGAAAAAGAAAATTCTAATGCGACGATATTTGGAAAGAAAGTGAGTGGGTAAAAGAACTCGGATGAGAATGTGGAAACATCGCGAACGGACGTGTGGTAACGGTACTTTTGCGGTAAGACAACGATTAGAGTGAGTAGTGAAACGTCGATGGGAAATTTTCGTAAGTCACTAAGGCATTAATGAAAGTGGTCTGACTCTGACCATAATTCTGTATGTTATACTTCTGCGCCCCTGATTTTGATGAGGCTCTATCTATTATGCCTCTGTACTTCTGAATCTGATCACGTTTCTGTCTGATATATCTCTGTACGTTCGACTCTGATTACAAATCTGTCTGATATATCTCTGTACGTCTAACTCTGATCACGGATCTATCCGGCATACTTCTATACGTCCGGCTCGATTGTGGTCCGTCCGGCATAATTCAATACATTTGATTCTGATCATGAACCCGTCCGATATGCTTCTGTGCGTCTGGCTCTAATTATGAATCTGTTTGATATAATGCGGGGTTACGATAACGTTGTAAGGAACCGAGAAGTGTGACAGGAGGTGAGAGATGTTGACGGCTAGACTGAAAAAGAAAGGACAATAACATTGTTAAATATAGAAACAAGAGATATCTTCGGGATAGAAAAGCGAGTGAATCGGGAAGTGAATGCCCTCATAAGTGATCCGAGTAAATACGAGTATGTAGTTGGCAAAAGGACCTCCCCGAATTACTGTGATATACTCCGAGGTTAATTTAACATTCGAGGACGAATGTTCTAAAAGGGGGGGAGGATGTTATATCCCGCAATTTCGCATAGTCGAAAATTTTGAAATAATTGTGACTTGTATATCATAAGTCAATATTTGATCTTAGTTAACGTATCTATGTTGTTCATGGAAAAATATTGGCCCAAAGACATCGGAGAAGGCCAAGGGCAAAATTGGAATTTCAAAAATTAGCTTCGGGAATTATAAAACAAGATTTGAAGCTAATTGGGCTCAACAAAAAAAATAGGAGAACATTCAGGCCCAAGGTGAGGGTGAAGGCCATACATGGCCCAAGCCCATGAGTTTTAATTATCCATGTGATAATTAAATAAAAAGGGACCATTTAATTGTCATGAAACATATAGAAGTTTCAAGACAAAGTGAGAAAGAGAGAAAACAAGAACAAGGAGAAAAACAAAAGAAGGGCCATTCGGCCACAAGGAGGAAGAAGAAAAAAAAATTGTGGAGCTTAATCCTTGGTCCAAAAATTCATCTCTTGTTGGATTCCTACTAAGTTCAAGATTCTCTTCAACGTGGTATAATTATTTAAGCGAGAAGACTACGTTGGTGGCAAGTGGAAAATTTGAGAAAAGGTAAGAACTTTATTCTTTTCATGTTATGGGAGATACACATATATATATATATATATATATATATATATATATATATATATATATATATATATGTTGTAGAATGGAAGAAAAGCATGAAATTTGTGTGTTGTGTGTGCATGTAAGTGTGGCCGTATATGTGTGTGTGAGTGAGTAGTTGTGTGTTGCGGTATTGTGTAGGAATGGTGAACTACTTGTATTTAGCTTGTTGTGTGATTATTGTAATGTGTGAAAATGAATGAAAATCATGGAATGGTGATGTGTGTGGTGTGAGCCGTGTGGGTGTGTATAAGTGTAGGTGGCCGTGTGATGTTGCTATGGTGAAGGAAGGATGAATTAAATTTCATTTGGTTGTTAGTTGTGTCGTTGTGGCATCTATGATGTGAATGAGGGTTTAACGACTCAAGTCGGCATTGAAATTGGCATGTATGTTGTTGTGGGGAATTTGGTGTGTTCATATAGTTTTATGTAATTATGAAAGTAAGGGTGAATCAATGTCATTGTTAATGAACTTGGAAGAAGGCAATGCAAATTTTGTAGTTTTATTGCATTTGCGAAAGTTGGGATGGATTATGGTTTGATGGAAATTTTGTATATTTTGTAGAATAATGAGAAATGTGTCCGAATTGTATTTGAATGGCCTTGAATTAGTAGATAAATATGAAAACGTCGGTATGGGATTGAAAGTGTGAAATCAGAATGAAAGTTATTGCGTTATGAAGAAAGTAATACTATTCATGCTAGAATGCGTTTTAATTCGATTGTTGATGTTATTGATGTTGTTGTTGGCTTGGTTGTTGCTATGTTGGCCGAGTTTAATTCTCGGGGATGTTGGATTTATAGGGGAGGGTGCGCCCAAATTTTTGTAGGCAAATAAAGGCTAAGAATAAACTCCCAAAGGCATATCACTTACATTTGGTAATCTTGACCATTTGTAGATTTTTGGAGCAAACGGGATTTGAGTCTAAGCGAGCATAAGGCGCCCATAAGGTATGTAAAGCCTACATTTTCTTCATTTGGCATGTCCTAGTCATACTAGGCTAAGATCGGAACCTCGGGATAATTTCGCTCTTGGAAATCTAAGTTTGATTTTGAGTACTATTCATTCAAATAAGAGCATTTGAACTAAAATCTTTACATTTGGTTGAAAGAATGCTTAAACCTCCATAACTTCTGTAAATGTATCCGAATCGCTCCGAAACTCTCATAGATGACTTTAGGGATCCTAATGTTTGCAATTCAGATCCGCCGCCTCGACTTGACCTGAGGTGGGCCCGCAAGTCCCGAGAATTCCCTTATTTGATTTGTTTGTCTCATTTTCGTATGATATGAAAAGAAAACGTTTGCCTATGACTCTAAGGTCCGTTTGAAATGCCCTATAATGTTATTTGAACGTTCTTCGTTATGAATGATACTAAATTTTCCGAGAATAACCTACGATGTATTTTTCAAAAATTGATAACTTAAAAGTCCGCGACTTTTGTATGTTAATTCCGACTAACTCGATACTCATTTTGAGCCTTCTGATCCTAAGGTATATGTATATGAAATTATGTGTCGAGTCCTGGAACTTACTTTTAATATGCATACGGTTTCTGCACTACTCTGCTCGTGCCAATGATTATGATTTCGTTCGCCGGTACCGGGCCGGTTTTGTGATCGTGCGCACTATGACATATTCGGCAGTATGATGTGTTACGGTTTCCGAGACCTCGCCATAGGGCCGGTTACCGTTTATGGCGTTATGATGTGATATGGCATCTGATATGCTCTGATGATATGATGTGTATGATGTTATGATGTGTTCGGAGATGTACGGAGATTTGAAAACTTCTGGAGTATGATGTGTTGTGGCACCGCCGTCGGGGGGGTGACCACGTTCTCCGAGCCCTATGCATGATTTTTGTTTTACTTGCATTTCGTACATTGGATTTTTCGCATGTGTTTGATTTGCTATCGTATTTGTTTCGTATATTCCGATTCCAGTCATGGTTTGGAATACTATACCTCCTGCTTTACATACTCAGTACTTTTTCCGTACTGACCCCCTTTTTTCGGGGGCTGTGTTTCATGCCCGCAGGTACAGACGCTCGGTTGGGCAATCCTCCGGGTTAGGCTCCCTATTCTGCTATTCTGGAGTGCTCCCCTTGGTCCGGGGCCCATATTTGGTATATGTCTTTTGTTATGCCTACTCTGTACATTTGCTACTATTCGGGTACGGCGGGGCCCTGTCCCGTCATATGTTTGTCTGTTCTGTATGTCTGTAGAGGCCTGTAGTCATATTTGTGGGTCATGGGTCCGGTTTGTTCGTATGTGGTTTTGATTTGCGTTCTTAAGCGGCCCCGTATGTTATTATGGCCAATCCGGCCCCTATGTTTGTACGTGTGTGTGTACATCTGGGCGATGTGTATTCCGCCACCCTTCTGATTTTGATATGATCGATACTCCACGCACGGCGACCGCTTAAGATAATGTTCGTTCGGTAATTGTACGACGTCCGTTATCGCCTTCGATCCGAATAACGTATGCTAAATCTAAATAGCCTTAATATGACGATATGGTTCGTAAGTCCGTGTGGGTGCCTAAGTAGGGCACCGGGGGCCACGGTCCACGGGCCGGGTCGTGAAAGTGGTATCGTAGCGGTTTGTCCTCGAATGTCTACAAAGCCGTGTCTCGTAGTCTTGTTTATCGGTGTGTTGTGCACCACATCTATAAACAGGAAGCTACAGGACATCTAGGGTGTTACTTTTCTTTGGATCTTAGATCGTGCGATAGAGCCGTATTGTTAGGATGGTTTCTCCCAACGAATTGCTGTGTCTACAGCGAGGCTCCGAAAAGAGAGATAAATGTCGCCGTCGCATTTTGAAAATTGTTTCTGATCCTCTTCCTGCAGGTGATTGTAGATTGACAAAGAATGAAGAGGACGCATTCCGACGATGGGGATGGGGGTGCTAAGAAGGCCCCTAGGATATCACCAGGATCGAGTAAGCAGAGCCCCAGCTACTCGATTGAGACAGACCCTTCGAAGGATCCCACGGAGGACAGTTATGATACAGATCCGTCGGAGGACCCAGCTAAAACTCTTCCAGAGTTTCTGACCCCTAGAGCAGAGGATTCCACGGAGGGTGGCTATGATACAGATCCCTCGGAGGATCCGGCGATGACTCCTCCAGAGTTTCTTACCTCCACGGAGGAGGATAGTTATGACACATCGGAGCATTCTTCTGGGACAACGGAGGAGGAGACTTCCCCGGAATATGCCCCGCTTCCGTGATGGAGCACCATGTCGACAAAGCCGTCTCGGGAGTGCTACGGACTACTCCGTCCTTTGTCCTGGTCATCGGTGAACCGAGAATCGCCCGGTTATCTATACTCCTCCGATTCGGATGCGGGTAATAGCGGGAGCGGATAGATGGGGGGCGTACGAGATGAGGATGATGATGGACATACTTCTCACGGCGCCTCCTGTGTCGGACCCGAGATTGATCATTTATAAGTATATGAGTTTCCTAGAATTTCCTATGTGTGTGACTTCTGTAGAATATTATGCAATGACGGTAACGAAAAATTTAAGAGGATTAAAGACCCAGTGGTTAAAAGCAAGAGCGACTGAGGGGTCCCCGTCACCAGTATAAATCTAGAAACCCTAGACGAAAGTGAATATTGAAGATTCAGAAGGGCAGTATGGTAATTGTATGGTTTAGATTGGGGCGGGACCCGCTACGAAAACTGTCTGAAAATTTACTAAGACCCCGATCTGCCCTAAATTGAGTGACAAAGGTTGTGTGGGGAAGTCGACGCAATTATATTAGCAATGACGCAATAAAACGCATGAAAGTTTCGAGGTTAAGCGTGCTGGAACCAGAGTAATTCTGGGATGGGTGACCCCCTGGGAAGGATACGAAATTTTCACAAGTGTAAGTATAAGAGATAAATGGGGATTTGGGGGTAACCTAACGGAAAAGAGAATATGTGGAGTAGCCGGTACTTACGGGGAGTCGTGCGTAACGAAGTGAGTGGACTAAATGGGTGAGAAAAAGAAAGTGCACTACCGCTCGGGATTCAGAACGAGAATTGAATGGTGGTTAGAAATGTTTGTAAGCGGGACGGTAGTAAACGTACATGTATGTGTATGATTTTCCTCTGGTGGCTATAATATACTGATTAAGGGACGAGTCCCGACGACAAATGTGTGATAAACGAAAGGTATTACTAAACGGGACACGTGAGACAAAGCGGAAGGTAGGGCACAAATGTTACCAAATAGACAGACCTTGATTACGCTACCGCCTAAGGTCGAAAAGAAAATTCTAATGCGACGATATTTGGAAAGAAAGTGAGTGGGTAAAAGAACTCGGATGAGAATGTGGAAACATCGCAAACGGATGTGTGGTAACGGTACTTTTGCGGTAAGACAACGATTAGAGTGAGTAGTGAAACGTCGACAGGGAAATTTTCGTAAGTCACTAAGGCATTAATGAAAGTGGTCTGACTCTGACCATAATTCGTATGTTATACTCTCGCGCCCCCGATTTTGATGAGGCTCTATCTATTATACCTCTGTACTTCGAATCCGATCACGTTTCGTCTCGATATATCTCCGTACGTTCGACTCGATTACAAATACGTCTCGATATATCTCCGTACGTCTAACTCGATCACGGATCTATCCGGCATACTTCTATACGTCCGCTCGATTACGGGTCCGTCCGCATAATTCAATACATTTGACTCTGATCATGAACCCGTCCGCTATGCTTCTGTGCGTCTGGCTCTAATTATGAATCTGTTTGATATAATGCGGGGTTACGATAACGTTGTAAGGAACCGAGAAGTGTGACAGGAGGTGAGAGATGTTGACGGCTAGACTGAAAAAGAAAGGACAATAACATTGTTAAATATAGAAACAAGAGATATGCTGGGATAGAAAAAGCAGGAATCGGGAAGTGATTGCCCTCATAAGTGATCCGAGTAAATACGAGTATGTAGTTGGCAAAAGGACCTCCCCGAATTACTGTGATATACTCCGAGGTTAATTTAACATTCGAGGACGAATGTTCTAAAAGGGGGGGAGGATGTTATATCCCGCAATTTCGCATATTCGAAAATTTTGAAATAATTGTGACTTGTATATCATAAGTCAATATTTGATCTTAGTTAACGTATCTATGTTGTTCATGGAAAAATATTGGCCCAAAGACATCGGAGAAGGCCAAGGGCAAAATTGGAATTTCAAAAATTAGCTTCGGGAATTATAAAACAAGATTTCAAGCTAATTGGGCTCAACAAAAAAGGTAAGAACTTTATTCTTTTCATGTTATGGGAGATACATATATATATATATATATGTTGTAGTATTTGGGAATGGAAGAAAAGCATGAAATTTGTGTGTTGTGTGTGCATGTAAGTGTGGTCGTATATGTGTGTGTGAGTGAGTAGTTGTGTGTTGCGGTATTGTGTAGGAATGGTGAACTACTTGTATTTAGCTTGTTGTGTGATTATTGTAATGTGTGAAAATGAATGAAAATCATGGAATGGTGATGTGTGTGGTGTGAGCCGTGTGGGTGTGTATAAGTGTAGGTGGCCGTGTGATGTTGCTATGGTGAAGGAAGGATGAATTAAATTTCATTTGGTTGTTAGTTGTGTCGTTGTGGCATCTATGATGTGAATGAGGGTTTAACGACTCAAGTCGGCATTGAAATTGGCATGTATGTTGTTGTGGGGAATTTGGTGTGTTCATATAGTTTTATGTAATTATGAAAGTAAGGGTGAATCAATGTCATTGTTAATGAACTTGGAAGAAGGCAATGCAAATTTTGTAGTTTTATTGCATTTGCGAAAGTTGGGATGGATTATGGTTTGATGGAAATTTTGTATATTTTGTAGAATAATGAGAAATGTGTCCGAATTGTATTTGAATGGCCTTGAATTAGTAGATAAATATGAAAACGTCGGTATGGGATTGAAAGTGTGAAATCAGAATGAAAGTTATTGCGTTATGAAGAAAGTAATACTATTCATGCTAGAATGCGTTTTAATTCGATTGTTGATGTTATTGATGTTGTTGTTGGCTTGGTTGTTGCTATGTTGGCCGAGTTTAATTTTCGGGGATGTTGGATTTATAGGGGAGGTGCTGCCCAAATTTTTGTAGGCAAATAAAGGCTAAGAATAAACTCCCAAAGGCATATCACTTACATTTGGTAATCTTGACCATTTGTAGATTTTGGAGCAAACGGGATTTGAGTCTAAGCGAGCATAAGGCGCCCATAAGGTATGTAAAGCCTACCTTTTCTTCATTTGGCATGTCCTAGTCATACTAGGCTAAGATCGGAACCTCGGGGATAATTCTGCTCTTGGAAATCTAAGTTTGATTTTGAGTACTATTCATTCGCCGCATTTGAACTAAAATCTTTACATTTGGTTGAAAGAATGCTTAAACCTCCATAACTTCTGTAAATGTATCCGAATCGCTCCGAAACTCTCATAGATGACTTTAGGGATCCTAATGTTTGCAATTCAGATCCGCCGCCTCGACTTGACCTGAGGTGGGCCCGCAAGTCCCGAGAATTCCCTTATTTGATTTGTTTGTCTCATTTTCGTATGATATGAAAAGAAAACGTTTGCCTATGACTCTAAGGTCCGTTTGAAATGCCCTATAATGTTATTTGAGCGTTCTTCGTTATGAATGATACTAAATTTTCCGAGAATAACCTACGGTGTATTTTTCAAAAATTGATAACTTAAAAGTCCGCGACTTTTGTATGTTAATTCCGACTAACCCGATACTCATTTTGAGCCTTCTGATCCTAAGGTATATGTATATGAAATTATGTGTCGAGTCCTGGAACTTACTTTTAATATGCATACGGTTTCTGCACTACTCTGCTCGTGCCAATGATTATGATTTCGTTCGCCGGTACCCGGGCCGGTTTTGTGATCGTGCGCACTATGACATATTCGGCAGTATGATGTGTTACGGTTTCCGAGACCTCGCCATAGGGCCGGTTACCGTTTATGGCGTTATGATGTGATATGGCATCTGATATGCTCTGATGATATGATGTGTATGATGTTATGATGTGTTCGGAGATGTACGGAGATTTGAAAACTTCTGGAGTATGATGTGTTGTGGCACCAGCGTCGGGGGGTGACCACGTTCCTGAGCCCTATGCATGATTTTTGTTTTACTTGCATTTCGTACATTGGATTTTTCGCACAGGTTTGATTTGCTACTTCTGTATTTGTTTCTGTATATTCTGATTCTAGTCATGGTTTGGAATACTATACCTCCTGCTTTACATACTCAGTACTTTTTCCGTACTGACCCCCTTTTTTCGGGGGCTGCGTTTCATGCCCGCAGGTACAGACGCTCGGTTGGGCGATCCTCCGGGTTAGGCTCCCTATTCTGCTATTCTGGAGTGCTCCCCTTGGTCCGGAGCCCATATTTGGTATATGTCTTTTGTTATGCCTACTCTGTACATTTGCTACTATTCGGGTACGGCGGGGCCCTGTCCCGTCATATGTTTGTCTGTTCTGTATGTCTGTAGAGGCCTGTAGTCAAATTTGTGGGTCATGGGTCCGGTTTGTTCGTATGTGGTTTTGATTTGCGTTCTTAAGCGGCCCCGTATGTTATTATGGCCAATCCGGCCCCCATGTTTGTATGTGTGTGTACATCTGGGCGATGTGTATTCCGCCACCCTTCTGATTTTGATATGACTGTTCTGCACGGGCGACCGCTTAAGATAATGTTCGTTCCGGTAATTGTACGACGTCTGTTATCAGTCTTCGATCTGAATAACGTATGCTAAATCTAAATAGCCTTAATATGACGATATGGTTCGTAAGTCCGTGTGGGTGCCTAAGTAGGGCACCAGTCACGGTCCACGGGGCTGGGTCGTGACAGAAGTGGTATCAGAGCGGTTTGTCCTCAGAATGTCTACAGGCCGTGTCTCGTAGAGTCTTGTTTATCGGTGTGTTGTGCACCACATCTATAAATAGGAAGCTAAAGGACATCTAGGGTGTTACTTTTCTTTGGATCTTAGATCGTGCGATAGAGCCGTATTGTTAGGATGGTTTCTCCCAACGAATTGCTGTGTCTACAGCGAGGCTCCAAAAGAGCAACAGCGTCAGTATTTTGGAAAATTGTTTCTGATCCTCTTCCACGCGTGATTGTAGATTGATAAAGAATGAAGAGGACGGCTTCCGACGATGGGGATGGGGGTGCTAAGAAGGCCCCTAGGATATCACCAGGATCGAGTAAGCAGAGCCCCAGCTACTCGATTGAGACAGACCCCGAAGGATCCCACGGAGGACAGTTATGATACGGATCCGTCGGAGGACCCGGCTAAAACTCCTCCGAGTTTCGACCCCTAGAGCGAGAGGATTCCACGGAGGGTGGCTATGATACAGATCCCTCGGAGGATCCGGCGATGACTCCTCCAGAGTTTCTTACCTCCACGGAGGAGGATAGTTATGACACATCGGAGCATTCTTCTGGGACAACGGAGGAGGAGACTTCCGGGAATATGCCAGCTGCTCCTGTGATGGAGCACCATGTCGAACGGAGCCACCTCGGGAGTGCTACGGACTACTCCCTGTCCTTTGTCCCCGGTCATCGGTGAACCGGGGAATCGCACGGTTATCTATACTCCTCCGATTCGGATGCGGGTAATAGCGGGAGCCGGATAGATGGGGGCGGACAGATGAGGATGATGATGGACATACTTCTCACGGCAGCTCCCCAGGTCAGACCCGAGATTGATCATTTATAAGTATATGAGTTTCCTAGAATTTCCTATGTGTGTGACTTCTGTAGAATATTATGCAATGACGGTAACGAAAAATTTAAGAGGATTAAAGACCCAGTGGTTAAAAGCAAGAGCGACTGAGGGGTCCCCGTCACCAGTATAAATCTAGAAACCCTAGACGAAAGTGAATATTGAAGATTCAGAAGAGGCGTATGGTAATTGTATGGTTTAGATTGGGGCGGGACCCGCTACGAAAACTGTCGGAAAATTTACTAAGACCCCGATCTGCCCTAAATTGAGTGACAAAGGTTGTGTGGGGCAGTCGACGCAATTATATTAGCAATGACGCAATAAAACGCACGAAAGTTTCGAGGTTAAGCGTCTTTGGAACCGCAGTAATTCCGGGATGGGTGACCCCACGGGAAGGATATGAAATTTTCACAAGTGTAAGTATAAGAGATAAATGGGGATTTGGGGTAACCTAACGGAAAAGAGAATATGTGGAGTAGCCGGTACCCCGGGAGAGTCGTGCGGACGAAGTGAGTGGACTAAATGGGTGAGAAAAAGAAAGTGCACTACCGCTCGGGATTCGTAACGAGAATTGAATGGTGGTTGGAAATGTTTGTAAGCGGGACGGTAGTAAACGTACATGTATGTGTATGATTTTCCTCGGTGGCTATAATATCTTGATTAAGGGACGAGTCCCGACGACAAATGTGTGATAAACGAAAGGTATTACTAAACGGGACACATGAGACAAAGCGGAAGGTAGGGCACAAATGTTACCAAATAGACAGACCTTGATTACGCTACCAGCTAAGGTCGAAAAAGAAAATTCTAATGCGACGATATTTGGAAAGAAAGTGAGTGTGTAAAAGAACTCGGATGAGAATGTGGAAACATCGCGAACGGATGTGTGGTAACGATACTTTTGCGGTAAGACAACGATTAGAGTGAGTAGTGAAACGTCGACAGGGAAATTTTCGTAAGTCACTAAGGCATTAATGAAAGTGGTCTGACTCTGACCATAATTCGTATGTTATACTTCGCCCTTCGATTTTGATGAGGCTCTATCTATTATGCCTCTGTACTTCTGAATCTGATCACGTTTCTGTCTGATATATCTCTGTACGTTCGACTCTGATTACAAATCTGTCTGATATATCTCTGTACGTCTAACTCTGATCACGGATCTATCTGGCATACTTCTATACGTCTGGCTCTGATTACAGGTCTGTCCGGCATAATTCAATACATTTGACTCTGATCATGAACCCGTCCGATATGCTTCTGTGCGTCTGGCTCTAATTATGAATCTGTTTGATATAATGCGGGGTTACGATAACGTTGTAAGGAACCGAGAAGTGTGACAGGAGGTGAGAGATGTTGACGGCTAGACTAAAAAAGAAAGGACAATAACATTGTTAAATATAGAAACAAGAGATATGCTGGGATAGAAAAAGCAGGAATCGGGAAGCCGAATGCCCTCATAAGTGATCCGAGTAAATACGAGTATGTAGTTAAAAAAGGACCTCCCGAATTACCGTGATATACTCCGAGGTTAATTTAACATTCGAGGACGAATGTTCTAAAAGGGGAGGATGTTATATCCCGCAATTTCGCATATTCGAAAATTTTGAAATAATTGTGACTTGTATATCATAAGTCAATATTTGATCTTAGTTAACGTATCTATGTTGTTCATGGAAAAATATTGGCCCAAAGACATCGGAGAAGGCCAAGGGCAAAATTGGAATTTCAAAAATTAGCTTCGGGAATTATAAAACAAGATTTCAAGCTAATTGGGCTCAACAAAAAAAATAGGAGAAAATTTAGGCCCAAGGTGAGGGGGTGGCCGGCCATACATGGCCCAAGCCCATGAGTTTTAATTATCCATGTGATAATTAAATAAAAAGGGACCATTTAATTGTCATGAAACATATAGAAGTTTCAAGACAAAGTGAAAAAGAGAGAAAACAAGAATATATATAGGCCATTCGGCCACAAGGAGGAAGAAGAAAAAAAAATTGTGGAGCTTAATCCTTGGTCCAAAAATTCATCTCTTGTTGGATTCCTACTAAGTTCAAGATTCTCTTCAACGTGGTATAATTATTTAAGCGAGAAGACTACGTTGGTGGCAAGTGGAAAATTTGAGAAAAGGTAAGAACTTTATTCTTTTCATGTTATGGGAGATACATATATATATATATATGTTGTAGTATCTGGGAATGGAAGAAAAGCATGAAATTTGTGTGTTGTGTGTGCATGTAAGTGTGGCCGTATATGTGTGTGTGAGTGAGTAGTTGTGTGTTGCGGTATTGTGTAGGAATGGTGAACTACTTGTATTTAGCTTGTTGTGTGATTATTGTAATGTGTGAAAATGAATGAAAATCATGGAATGGTGATGTGTGTGTGGTGTGAGCCGTGTGGGTGTGTGTGTGTGTGGTGGCCGTGTGATGTTGCTATGGTGAAGGAAGGATGATGAATTAAATTTCATTTGGTTGTTAGTTGTGTCGTTGTGGCATCTATGATGTGAATGAGGGTTTAACGACTCAAGTCGGCATTGAAATTGGCATGTATGTTGTTGTGGGAATTTGGTGTGTTCATATAGTTTTATGTAATTATGAAAGTAAGGGTGAATCAATGTCATTGTTAATGAACTTGGAAGAAGGCAATGCAAATTTTGTAGTTTTATTGCATTTGCGAAAGTTGGGATGGATTATGGTTTGATGGAAATTTTGTATATTTTTGTAGAATAATGAGAAATGTGTCCTAATTGTATTTGAATGGCCTTGAATTAGTAGATAAATATGAAAACGTTGATATGGGATTGAAAGTGTGAAATCGTAATGAAAGTTATTGCGTTATGAAGAAAGTAATACTATTCATGCTAGAATGCGTTTTAATTCGATTGTTGATGTTATTGATGTTGTTGTTGGCTTGGTTGTTGCTATGTTGGCCGAGTTTAATTCTCGGGATTTTGGATTTATAGGGGAGGTCTTGCGCCCAAATTTTTGTAGGCAAATAAAGGCTAAGAATAAACTCCCAAAGGCATATCACTTACATTTGGTAATCTTGACCATTTGTAGATTTTGGGAGCAAACGGATTTGAGTCTAAGCGAGCATAAGGCGCCCATAAGGTATGTAAAGCCTACATTTTCTTCATTTGGCATGTCCTAGTCATACTAGGTTAAGATCGGAACCTCGGGGATAATTGCTCTTGGAAATCTAAGTTTGATTTTGAGTACTATTCATTCGGCGCATGAGATTTGAACTAAAATCTTTACATTTGGTTGAAAGAATGCTTAAACCTCCATAACACCGTAAATGTATCCGAATCGCTCCGAAACTCTCATAGATGACTTTAGGGATCCTAATGTTTGCAATTCATCCGCCGCCTCGACTTGATCCGAGGTGGGCCCGCAAGTCCCGAGAATTCCCTTATTTGATTTGTTTGTCTCATTTTCGTATGATATGAAAAGAAAACGTTTGCCTATGACTCTAAGGTCCTTTGAAATGCCCTATAATGTTATTTGAACGTTCTTCGTTATGAATGATACTAAATTTTCCGAGAATAACCTACGATGTATTTTTCAAAAATTGATAACTTAAAAGTCCGCGACTTTTGTATGTTAATTCGACTAACCCGATACTCATTTTGAGCCTTCGATCCTAAGGTATATGTATATGAAATTATGTGTCGAGTCTCCGGAACTTACTTTTAATATGCATACGGTTTACGCACTACTGCGCTCGTGCCAATGATTATGATTTCGTTCGCCGGTACCGGGCCGGTTTTGTGATCGTGCGCACTATGACATATTCGGCATGATGATGTGTTACGGTTTCCGAGACCTCGCCATGGGGCCGGTTACCGTTTATGGCGTTATGATGTGATATGGCATACGATATGCTACGATGATATGATGTGTATGATGTTATGATGTGTTCGGAGATGTACGGAGATTTGAAAACACGGAGTATGATGTGTTGTGGCACCGGCGTCGGGGGGTGACCACGTTCCCGAACCCTATGCATGATTTTTGTTTTACTTGCATTTCGTACATTGGATTTTTTCGCACGGGTTTGATTTGCTATACATGTATTTTTTCGTATATTCGATTCCGGTCATGGTTTGGAATACTATACCTCCGTTTACATACTCGGTACTTTTTTCCGTCACCGACCCCCTTTCGGCCGCGTTTCATGCCCGCAGTCACAGACGCTCGGTTGGCGAGCCTCCGGTTAGGCTCCCTATTCTGCTATTCTCGAGTGCTCCCGCCGGGTCGAGCCCATATTTGGTATATGTCTTTTGTTATGCCTACTCTATACATTGCTACTATTCGGGTACGACGGGGCCCTGTCCCGTCATATGTTTGTCTGTACTGTATGTCTGTAGAGGCCTGTAGTCATATTTGTGGGTCATGGGTCCGGTTTGTTCGTATGTGGTTTTGATTTGCGTTCTTAAGCGGCCCCGTATGTTATTATGGCCAATCCGGCCCCTATGTTTGTATGTGTGTACATACGGCGACGTGTATTCCGCCACCCTTCGATTTTGATATGATCGTTCGTACCGCACGGCGACCGCTTAAGATAATGTTCGTTCCGGTAATTGTACGACGTCTGTTATCGCTCGATCGAATAACGTATCTAAATCTAAATAGCCTTAATATGACGATATGGTTCGTAAGTCCATGTGGGTGCCTAAGTAGGGCACCAGTCACGGCCCACGGGGCTGGGTCGTGACACTCTGCTGATGTAGAAAGCATCCTCGACATTATCTTCGGTAGAATTGGACCAATTACGAGGTGCAAAGCAAGCATGTTAGGACAACAGGCACTCCAAGTGTCGTCCGCAACAACTCCTGTTTTCGGATCTTCATCCCCAAAAGGAGAAAGATCCTCTACTAATGCATCGGAGGAAAGAAGCAGCATCGCTGAAAAGATTAAGAAGACTCTAGCTCTACTTGATCTCTCTGGATCCAAGAACTCTAATATGAAGGAAGATGAGGATACTTCAAGTGACAGATCCTCTCCACTCACACCACATGAAGTTAGCCAGTCAAAGATCAACTTATGCGACAATCCATGCCATTCTCCAACATCCCCAATAGTTATGCAAGCAATGGTAACTAACGCTTCATCTATGGAGGAGACACTAGCAAACTTGACAAAGGTAATCGACGGCTTGGCCAAGCATGTGCAAAATCAAGATGCTCGGATTGAAAAGTTAATGGACAAGATGGATGGCTTAATGGAAGGAGAATCCAGCCATGCACCTGGGAAGGGTCCAGAAGCACAAGAGGCTGAACCTCGTGCAAAACAAGCACCGCCTACCAAGGAAATTCTAGTTTCTTCTGAAGGAATGATCCCACTTGACCGATTAAAGGAGTTCATCGAAGGGACTCTCAAGGATAGGTACAAAGTTGCCGCTAAGTCTTCTTTTACTAACGCATAGCTGTACACTACAAGAATTAATAGCTTCAAGATGCCCACTGGTTATCAACCTGTCACGACCCAATTAGAGGGCCATGACGGGCACCCGGAGCTGACCTATCGAGTACCTCTAAACATACATCTCATAACCATTTCTAAGTGGACCATAAGATAGCTCATGTGCGTTATACCCTATAAGGACATGTATCACAAGATAATAGCACATCTTTATGTAATCATCAACAACCATGCCCATAAACATAAGCCAACCAGCTTCCCAAAATACTATGCAACAATATGAACTGATAAGGCTATGGAATATCTAGATACATGCTTCTGTCTACGAGCCTCTATATATAGAATACAAGAATCCTTAAGGACTGGGCAGGATTCCGCCGTGCCCAAGTATATACACAAAAGAGAAGTACCAATAAGCTGCAGCTCCGAAACAACTGGAGCCTTTCTGAAACTCCGCTGATAAAGCTCCTACGAATCAGGTCTGCCTACCTGTCTACCTGCAGGCATGAACGCAGCGTCCACAAGAAGGAACGTTAGTACAAATAATGTACTGAGTATGTAAGGCATGAATAACAACATAGCAAGAGATATGGAATATAACATAAGTTAAGGATAACCTGTACATCTGATTGTCTCTCTTAAGGCAAACATCATGCATGCTTAGCTTTCTTTAAAAAAAACACTTTTCATATATATATATATATATATATATATATATATATATATATATATATATATATATATATATAATAGCCGCGGGACGCGGTACTGATCCATAAAATATTGTATATTGATGCGGAACGCGCAGCCCAATCCATATATCACATATATATATATTGCCGCGGAACGAACGGCCCGATCCATTTAACCATATATCCCTCGTCCGGGCATCCGCGTCCGGGATGATAATAAACTCAATAATCTCATAATAGCATCAAATCCATAAGCTTTGGAATTTCTAGAAATGGGATCATCATCATCACCATTATCATCATAGGAAACATCTATCGTTAGCATCATAAAAACCTTGAGAATCATAAACTTCTAGCTTTTTGGGAAATAAGGATGTTATGGAAAGATGTATGGAATCATAACATAGGAATCATGCATTTAGAAAGAAAGGGACTAGCCTTAACATACATGATTGATATCCTACTACTTAACTTAACGCTTATCCTCTCGAGCTCGTAAATCTACATTCAAAAGAAATCATACTACTGTTAGACTTATAGTCATATGCCTATCTCAAGTCTTTAAATTAAAATCCTTTAGAATCTGCCAAAATTCGGGCAGCATCTCCCCTGTTTATATCCCTAGCCCGAAACCACAATACCAACAACCAACATAACAACAACAATTCTAACGTCAACAATATCATCATCCATACCAAAATATTCCATAAAACATCCCACACGATGTTTATCCAATTTCTCAACCAACAATTTCGTTACACGATCATTCAATAGCTCTACCTTCGTAAATAAACCTAAATCAATAGCAATAAAGGAAGATTCATACCTTACTCCCACTAGAACCGCAATATCTTCAATATTTGCCTTGAATTCCAGCCAAGATTCATCGCAATACGATATTATAATCGTAACTATACGCTGTCTCAACCTGAATCTGGAGATTATACTTAATTCGCATTAAAATTTGATGATTGGAAGTTTGGGGGAAATTTCCAGAATATTTGGGAAGTTTGGAGGGGTGTTTGGATGAAAAATGAGGGGGTAAGCCCCCTTTTATAATGTTCTAGAGTCGGGTTGCACCGACCTAGAATTTGCTCAGCGTTCGTGCCACCTTGGGGTGCGTTTGCGCTGAGTTATCCCCTGGCTCCTCTGCGCGTTCGCGCCACCTCCAGGCGCGTTCGCGCAGAGTTAATCTTTGCTCTGACAGACTGTCTTAAAATGCTCATAACGGTTGATTCCGATGTCGGATCGATGCGCGGTTTGTTGCGTTGGAAACTAGACTTCTTGAACTTCAATTTAGGCTTTTACTTTACCTCAAAACTCTTCATATGCTAAGATATATTCGTTCTCCAAGTTAGACCAAAATCATCGTATGAAATCTTGCCCAACTTTTTCCCAAAGTTCCAAAAGCTTAATCTCCTTAATTCACTTGTTCTCTAATCCTTCCATGACCTATTATATGAGCTTAAAACCTCATATCCCCAAGATAAGCACATGTAATCTCATATATCTTCGACAATAACTCCAGTGTCCCCAACTGAGCAACTAACACCTAGCGAACCTCAATGTACAAAAACTACGAGGTGTAACACAACCTCCCAAATTTCAACTATTTGAAGGCAAGGGAAATCCAAAGAAACATATTGCACGTTTTGCTGAAACATGTAACAACGTGGGGGCCTATGGAGACTACCTTGTCAAGCAGTTCGTCCGCTCCTTCAAGGAAAATGCCTTTGACTAGTACACTGATCTTGAGCCTAATTTTATCGATAGTTGGGAGCAACTAGAGCAGGAGTTCCTCAATCGCTTTTATAGCACAAGGCATACCGTGATCATGGTTGAACTTACAAGCACTCGCTAGAGGAAAGGCAAACCAGTTATCAATTTCATCAATCGATGGAGAAATGCAAGTCTAAATTACAAAGATAGGCTCAGCGAAGCTTCTGCGATAGAGATGTGTATTCAAGGAATGCATTGGAAGCTTCACTACATCTTGTAAGGAATTAAGCCAAAGTCTTTTGAAGAACCAAATACTCGTGCTCATGACATGGAGTTGAGCATGTCTTCTACTGGAAATGAAGTAATGCCTATCTACGACTCTCGCAAAGGAAAGGACAAGCAGGAGCCCAAGAAATAGAGCAAGTTCGTTCCTAAGAGTGACAACAAAGAGTCCATTAACGTCAATGTCTCGCCTGTAAAGTTTACGACGAAGGTGAGCAAGAAGCAGCGTATGAAAGTAACTTCTTTCCAAGATAACACAAGCCAAAAGTTGACCTTGAAGGAGATGCAAGAAAGAGAATACCCCTTCCTGGATTCTAATGTCCCTGAAATTTTTGGTGAACTACTTGAGCTAAAACTCATTGATTTACTAGAGATGAAGTGGCCCAACAAAGCTGGAAGAATAAACGACCCGAACTATTGCAAGTATCATCGACTGCTCTTGAGAAGTGCTTTGTTTTCAAGGAAAAAGTTATGCAGTTGGCTAATGAAAAGAAGATTCTGCTTGACGATGAGAAGGCAAGTTTGAATCAAGTATCTATCACCTTTGGTTCTTTCGATCCGGTTCAGATACGCAGCTTTGAAGAATATGAGGAAGGACCATTGGAGGAAGATAGAACCCAGGTTGATGAAGCTGATGATGAAGGTTGGATTCTAGTGACTAAGCGGAGACACTGTAAAATAAGTCCACAAAAAGAATCATCTAAACAACCAAGTAGGAAGAAGATGGTTAGAAGACCGAGGAAGCAAAAATTAGTTGAGCATCCGAAGAAAGCAAAAGTGGAGGACTACCACCAAGAACCACGACGTCCCGTGACTTTTGAGGAATTCCTACCAAGTTGGTTCCTCAATAAGACTGCTCGAGACAACATTGAGGCATCATGCTTCAATACTGAAAAAAAAAGGATGAAAGCCTATCAACACTGTCTCTATCGTCATCTGAAAAGCCTGTATCTTCTTTCCAAAAGGCACACGCATGTGATACAAAAATCACATTCATGGATGACAATATTCTTTCTATTCGCACAATGAAGGATCTTGGTATCACGACTGAAAAACTTTCTGAAAGTCGCTAGATGATACAAAGATTCAATTAAGGAGGGGGGGGGAGGGCGAAGGGCGATAGGTGCTATCAAATTAGATATTACCATCAAAGATTTGCAATCAAGCACATGGATGCATGTCATCAACGCAAGACTTCGTACGATATGCTGTTTGGCAGGCCATGGATATACGAGAACAAAGTTATCCCATCCTCCTACTATCAATGTTTGAAGTATCTCGAAGGCAGTGTCGAAAAGAAGATAGTTGCTGATGATAAGCCTTTTATTGATCTTTGAGTCACACTTCGTCAATGCAAAGTTCTACCTGAAGAACTACATTATGAAGAAAAAGTCGATGACATCACAACGACCAAGAGTGATAAAATTGTAACTAAAGGAGCAAAGGAGACTATTGGAAAAGCCGAAGTTGGTGCTGAGATGCCGCACTCCAATCCGAATAAAGGGAACATCGTGTCTTTGAAGAAGAAAAAGACAACTCCTGCACTCCGCTATGTCCCAAAGGTGAAGAAAGAGGAAGGTCAACCATTTGACATTCAAGTAAATATGCTAGTGGGGCTAAGTCTCCCTATCAGACGAATTGATGCGATAAATTTATCTTCAAAGCTACTTCGAGAATTTGTGGCTCAAAATCCGCCGCAAAATATGACACTGATGCAAATGAAGGCTTTGATCCAAATGCTTATAAGTTATTTTTCAAGGCTGGGTACAACCCCAACGAGCCATCAAAGTTAGGGAAACTTCCATCAGAAGCTACCATGATGCAATCACGTGAAGGTTTGGGATACAAACAACCTCCACCAGTTCGCATATCCATAAGAAGGGCAAGTACCAACTACATCACTGTGGAAGATGAGTCTGTTGCTTCCAATAAAAGGCCTTTAGTGTTTGATCGGCTTGGAAAGTCGACCGTAAAAGCTTCTGTGTTTGACAGATTAGAGCCGTTGAAGATGAAGAAGAAGAACAAGGTCCACAGAAATTATCAAAAGCGTGAAAACGCTCGCTTTGCCTAGAACCCAGAAGGATATATAAAGTTTGATTCCTTCTAGAATGAGGCGACAAACAAACCCTGTGGTTTCATGTGGGGAGGTACTAAAAGCAAAGTCTCACACTATAGTGTATACCAAGGAGCATGAGGAAGATGAGAAAAGTGTAAGCTCTTCATATCATATCACTACACAAAGTGATCAAGATACCTCATTTCACATGGAGGTTGCCGAGAGATTGGAGGACGTCTCCTCGTGTTACCACATCTCTTTCAATGATGGTGATCCTCAAGGGGATGAAGATGCTAGAGATGCTCCTCCAGAACTTGAAGAAGGGGTGAAAACCACACATCTCTTTCAATGATGGTGATCCTCAAGGGGATGAAGATACTAGAGATGCTCCTCCAGAACTTGAAGAAGGGGTGAAAACCACAGTAGACTCCTTGAAAGAAGTTAATCTTAGTACTGATGAAGACCCAAGTCTCACCTACCTAAGTGTTTTTCTAACAGCTGATGTAGAAGACACTTACAAGGAAATATAAAGAGATGCCTGGATTAGATCCCAAAGTAGCAGTCCATCAACTGGAGGTCAAGAATGGTGCCGTCCGTTAAAGCTGTGCCCGAGAGGCACTTGGAGACGATTTGGTTCCTTTGATTGAAAATGAAGTCAACAAACTCATTGAAGCTGGGTTTATTCGTGAAGTTCAATACCCTACGTGGATTTCGAGTATCGTTCCCGTGTAGAAGAAGACTGACCAAATTTGAGTTTGCGTTGACTTTAGGGATCTTAACAATGCATGCCCTAAAGATGATTTTCCGCTTCCCATCCCAGAGTTGATGATTGATGCTACCACTGGTTACGAGGCAATGTCTTTCATAGACGGTTTATTCGGCTATAACCAAGTTCACATGGTGCCAAAAGATGAAGAGCTTACTGTGTTTCGTACACCCAAGGGTATTTACTGTTACAAAGTGATGCCTTTCGGTTTGAAAAATGCTAGTGCCATCTACCAAAGGTCTATGCAGAATATCTTTGATGATTTAATCCACAAAAATGTTGAATGTTATGTAGACGATTGGGTTGTAAAATCAAGAAAGAGGAGCAACCACTTGCAAGACCTGAGAATGGCGTTCGAGCGACTTCTGAGATATCAACTTCGAATAAATCCATTGAAATGTGCCTTTGGAGTTACTTCTGGAAAATTCCTTGGTTTCATTGTTCAACATCGAGGAATTGAAATTGATCAAGCCAAAGTTGATGCGATTTTGAAAATGCCCGAGCCTCGAAATATTCATGAGTTAAAAAGTCTGCAAGGGAAGCTAGTATACATTAGGAGATTCATCTTGAATTTAGCTGGAAGGTGTCAACCATTCAGTTGTCTCATGAAGAAGGACGCTCCTTTCAAGTGGGACGAAGCATGTACTAATGCTTTCGAGAATATCAAGTCATATTTAATGAAGCCTCCAGTTCTAGTTGCCCCTATACCTGGAAAACCATTGATACTATACATTTTAGCACAAGAAAGGTCGGTTGGAGCGTTGTTGGCCCAAGAAAATAGTGAAGGGAAAGAAAATTCTCTTTACTACTTGAGCAGAATGATGACACTAAATGAAATTTGAATTACACGCCAATTGAAAAGTTGTGTTTGGCGCTAGTCTTCTCGATTCAAATGTTGAAGCACTACTTTCAAGCTCATAGTATTCGCCTTATTTCCAGAGCAAATCCCATCAAGTTTGTGATGTCAAAACCAGTCCTCAGTGATCGACTAGCAAGGTGGTACCTCCAGTTTCAACAATTTGAGATTACATACATCCCTCAAAAAGCTGTAAAAGGACAGGCATTAGCGGACTTCTTAGCGGATCACCCGATACCTGATTATTGGGAGCTAACTGATGAACTTCCTGATGAAGATGCAATGGTCGTCGAAATTCAAGCTCCGTGGAAAATGTACTTTGATGGTGTTGCACAACGTGATGGAGCTGGTGCTGGTGTGGTGCTTGTTGCTTCGCAGGGAGAAGTTCTACCATACTCTTTTACTTTGACACAACGTTGCTCTAACAATGTCGCTGAATATCAACCACTAATACTTGGACTTGAAATGGTACATCGACATGAAGCGATTGCGATTCGCAAGTCTTTGGTGACTCTCAGTTGGTGATCAATCAACTCTTGGGAAGCTATGAAGTCAAGAAGCCTGAATTACTCCCCTATCATGGTTATGCTCAGAAGTTGATAGGATGGCTTGGTGATGTGACTCTTCAGGACATTTCGAGAAAGGAAAATAAGAAAGCCGACGCTTCGTGCTCTAGCTTCAACGCTAACTCTGCCAGATCAAACACAAGTGACTATCTGCCAGAAATGGGTAGTACCTCTGTTAAATGAGGATGAAGGCGCGGAAAAAGATCTTGAGCATCTCGTAGCTATTTCTGAAGCTGCGAAGGAAGACTAGCGACAACCCATCATTGACTACTTGAGTTATGGGATCGTCGAAGACTCGAGAAGAACTGAAATTCATTGTCGTGTACCTTGATTCCTTTACTACAAGGATAATTTATATAGAAGATCTTTTGAGGGAGTACTCTTGCGATGTTTGAGGGAGGATGAAGCAGTCTAAGCTTTGCAAGAATCACATTCAGGAGTATGTGGATCACATCAATCTGAACCAAAGCTCCACTTCCACATAAAAAGGATGGGATATTATTGGCCAACAATGGTGAAGGATTGCTTGGACTATGCTTGAAGATGCAAGGCTTTTTAGTTTCATGCGAATTTTATACATCAGTCGCCCGAAGCATTACACCCGACTATCACATCTTGGCCATTTGACGCTTGGGGGTTGTACGTCGTTGGTCTGTTGCCGAAATCTTCTGGTGGACACTTGTACATCTTGGCTGCAACCGATTACTTCTCAAAATGGCCGAAGCTGTCGCTCTTAAGGAAGTGAAGAATGAGAATGTTGCGAACTTCATCCGAGTAAATATCATCTACCGCTTTGGAATTCCTTGTTACATAATAACGGATAATGGCAAGCCATTTGATAACAAATTGATAAACAAGAATTGTGATCTCTTCGGTTTCAAGCAGCGTAAATCTTCTATGTATCATGCTGCTGCTAACGGTCTAGCTGAAACGTTCAATAAGACTCTGTGTAACTTGTTGAAAAAGGTTGTCTCCAAGTCCAAATGAGATTTGCATAAACAAATGGAAGAAGCTTTGTGGGCATATAGGACGACTTACAAAGACACGCAACGCAAGTAACCCCATACTCGCTTGCTTATGGAGTTGAAGCAAAGTCCTACCACTTCGAGCGCCAAATACCTTCTTTACGACTTGGTATTCAAGAATGGCTCACCGAAGAGGAAAATGCTCGATTGCGTCTTGCAGAGTTAGAAGCATTTGATGAGAAAAGGCTGGAGGCTCAACAAAATCTTGAATGTTATCAAGCCCGTCTATTTCGTGCCTTCTACAAAAAGTTCGCTTGAGGTGCTTCCAAGTGGGAGATCAAGTCCTTGCAGTAAGAAAACCCATCATCGTTTCCTATAAGTCTGGGGGCAAATTCACCTCAAAATGGGATAGAACAAGAAGCGTATTTAAGTGGCGCTTACAAGCTTGTTGATGCGGATGGCATGAGGATCGGTCCAATCAACGCAAAGTTCTTGAAGAAGTACTATCCTTGAAGCAAGATGATGCTCCTTGACGTACAAGCATGAACTGCATGTTACTCCTGGCACGCAGGAGTAAAAACTGTGCAGGGCCAAAAAAAAAAAAAAAATTAGTCCGTTCGGTTGAAAACCTCGCGAGAGGCGGCCTAGGCAAAAGTTAGGACACAAAAAAAAAACTCATTTTTCTGAACTACGGAATGACTTGATCCACTTCACCGAGGTACGTAGGCCGCTTAGAGTTTCATTCTAAGCTCAATCTCACGAGTTAAAAAAATACATCACTCTATGCGTTGTTTAAGTGAAGTATGATGGAATGAATCCGTCTGACAAGGCACATGCAGATCGTACATACAGACATCCTTTTATTAAAATTTGGACCTTCACTAAATAACGATGGTCCGATGGGGGAAAATCTCCATGGCAAATGGATTTCTCCAATGGGATGACTGCAACCTCTTAACAAGTGGTCAAATCAACAAGTTGAGCTCTGTAAATCTACCGGTTTCAAGTTGAAGGCGTTAAATCCGCCAACTCTTGAAGTTGAAGTCCAAAGCCACAACATCTGCAAGTTGAAGTCTTCCAATCCGCCAGACTTCAAGTTAAACTTTTAAATCCACCATGTTTGCAAGTTGAAGTCTTCAAATCCATTGAGTCTTCAAGTTGGAATCTCAAATCCACCACGTGCCAAGTTGAAGCCTTCAAAGATCGCCAAGTATAGTCTTCAAGCCAAAGGATCTCTAAATTTCCATTCCTTAAGGTGGACTAATTTAGTCCCTTTGAACCTTGGCCTTTGACAGATTTATCCTTAAAAGGATCTCTAAAGTTCCATGCCTTAAGGTGGACTAATTTAATCCCTTTGCACTCTAAGCTGGCCTTTGGTTGATTTATCCTTAAAAGGATCTCTAAATTTCCATGCCTTAAGGTGGACCAGTTTATTCACGTTGCACCTTAAGCTGGCCTTTGGCGGATTTATCCTTAAAAGTATCTCTAAATTTCCATGTCTTAAGGTGGACTAGTTTAGTCCCTTTGCACCTTAAGCTGGCCTTTTCGCAAATTTGTCCTCTGATATTCCGTTGTTATAGATTTGGTGCCATTGACTTGCTGCTTGATATTCCGTCGATATAGATATTTGGCGTCATGGATTTATATTTTGCTGTTCCTTCGATATGGATATTTGGCGTCGTGAATTTATAATTTAATATTCCATTGATATGGACATTTTGGCACCACGGATTTGTCCTTTGATATTCTGTCGATATGGACTTTTGGCGTCGTGGATTTGCACTTTGATAGCCCGTCTATAAGGGCATTCCGTCGATAAGGACATTCCGTCAGAGTGGGCATTCCGTCGGAGTGGGCATTCTGTCGATTTAGGCATTCTGTCAATAAGGACATTCCGTCGATATAAGCATTTCGCCGATATGGATATTCCATTGATAAGGACACTCCTTCGGTATGGACACTTTATCAAAGTGGGTATTCCGTTGATAAGGACATTCCGTTGATAAAGGCGTTATGTTGATAGGGACACTTCGTCAATGAGGACACTCTGTTAAATTGGGTGTTCCGTTGATAAAGACACTCCATCGATAAGGACATTGTTATGGTTCAAGAACGGATCCACCGCTGCAAAAGAAGAAGGGAACATAAAACACACCAAAATGGAAAAGAAAAAAGGGAGAAAAAAAAAAGGAAAATTGTAGAAAAGAAATTACCCGATCACTGGTATTTTCTAGCAAATCAAAGCACAAACTCTAGGGTGGGTCAAATATGCCGAGATAGGTGATTAATACAACATAAACGTATGGGCTTTATATAGTTTTCAAAAGGCGGGAGGTAAGGAAGAAAGTTTCGATGTGGGATAATCATGAAATAAGTTTCCTGAATGAATTGGGCGGTTAGTGGCGGTGGTATAATTTTCCATCGCAATTAAATATGACGTAGGTGGATTATTGCATAAAGGAAGGTTAGCTAAATGCATGACACATACTCAACTTCAATCATTGCAGTTGGAGGGGATTTTGTTTTTTTTTCTAACCATGCAAAAGTGAGAATTTTTGGCAAAGTTAAACTTCAAATGCAAAAACAGTAACGTCAATAATCCATACTTGTAAGCAAATATGCATCAATGATACATTAGTCTCAGAGAAAAATATTTCAGGCAGCAAGCATGCATTACAAATGAATGGCCAACGTTTTGGAGTTCAAAGTCAACATGATATTTAAATTCGATGTCTTCACAGGGGTGGATCTACAGTAGCGGTGTGGGTTCTCGGGAACCCACATCCGCTAATGTATGTCCTATTTTTATGTTGAAAATTATAGTCAAGTATAAGAATTAACAGTTTGGAACCCATAACTATGTGGCTGATGGATCGCTGGCAAAGGAGGGAGACGTGAAGGGAATTTGTCCCGCTGTACGCGGGATCGATTCGCGTTGGAGACACTTTTTTCAATTCAAAATTTTCTTTTCCTTTTTTGCCAGCATAAGGTGACCCCACTTTTCTTTTTCTTTTTTTTGCCTTTTCCAAAGCACACGTTTCTTCTTAGTTCTTCCATCTTTTTCAAAACACGTTTTCTTCTTTTTTCTTTTCCAATTCCCAGAGCATCTTTCTTCTTCTTTCTTTCTCAAAACACCTTTCTTCTTCTTTCTTTTTCAGAAAAAAAAAACAAATTATAAAGTTAACTAATAAATTATTACTTTTACCCAAATCCCAATTTTTCAAATCAAATATTAAATCAAAACAAATGAGAAACAAGAAAGTTAGGGTTAAAAAATAAAGTTTATTTCTCCAATCTCCATACCAAAGTCCAGAATCAAAGTGAGGCAAACATATTTCATCTTCAATCGCAACATAGGCATAATACAAGTTCAGGTATTTATTTCTCCAATTCTTCATACCTTTCTTATTTTACTAATTATTATTGCCATCTTTTTGTTCTAGCTATCTTCTTTTACTAAAATTTAGCCTATTTCTCACTGAATAAGTGTATCTAAGTGTTGCTCCATACTAGAAGTCCATAAATAGAGTTTAAATCATACAGAGCACTTGATAAACTTTATTCAGGGGTATTTGAGTGTTCTACCCAATTTGTGAAATTCCTAACATTATATTTTATTGCAAAGCTCATATTTGATGCTAGAATGTGATCTGAATTAAATTAATATTTTGTATTTAAACAGGTTGAAATTGTGAAGTGAGAATTGATATGATCACAAAATTTTTCAAGCCTCAAACCACTTCAAATTCTCCTGCGCTAAGCTCTCCTCCATGTCCAGATATTCACAACATCGATGATGGCAATCCTTCTCGACCATCAGGTAAAGACAAGATGTTGGATTTGGGTCCTCTTGAATCCGATCCTGCTAAAAGAAAACAAATTTCAGATTATTCTCCTAATCTACATGATAGAGTGAGGAGATATTAAATTAACAAGGGTCCGTGTAAACCTTGTGATCGCTTTGCTTTTCCAACAATATATTTTGGTGACAAACCACTTTCTTTTCATTCTGATTGGTTCAACACTTCATATTCGGGATGGTTAGAATACAACATTGAAAAAGATGCAGCTTTTTGCTTATGTTGTTACTTGTTTAAAAATGAGACGGGAGGACATGGAAAACAAGTAGGCGATCCTTTCACAGTGGATGGTTTTAGAAGTTGGAATAAGGGTTTAGAAAGACTTAATAAACATGTGGGTGAAGTGAATAGTGTTCATTATCGGTGTTTCAAGATGATGTTAGATTTAGATAATCAAGCACAATCTATTCTAACTTGTTTTGACAAGGAAAAGGAGGAAACTAAAAGCAAATATCAGGTTCTCTTGAATGCTTCGATTGATGTTGCAAGGTTTCTTTTAAAAGAAGGAATGCCTTTTCAAGGCCATGATGAAAGTGAAACTTCCGCAAGAAGAGGAAACTTTTTAGATCTCTTAAAGTGGTATGCCGATAAGAATGAAGATGTGAAACAAGTTGTGTTAGAGAATGCTCCACAAAATGACATCATGATTTGTCCAAGTATCCAAAAAGACATTGTGAGTTCTTGCGCAAAAAAAACAATGAAAGCAATTGTTGAAGACTTAAATGGGGATTACTTTGGGATATTACTTGATGAGTCTAAGGATGTCTCTCATAAAGAACAAATGGCTCTTGTTTTGCGGTATGTCAACAAAGAGGGTAAACTAATTGAGCGATTCCTTAGTGTTGTTCATGCTAAAGATAAATTTGCACGATCGTTGAAAGACGCAATATATTCTTTACTTTTAGAACATAATTTGAGTTAATCTCAAATTCGGGGACCGGGTTATGATGGAGCTAGTAACATGCAGGGAGAAATCAATGGTCTTAAAACTTTGATTATGAAAGATTCTCCTTCGGCATATTGCACACATTGCTTTGCTCATCAATTACAATTAACTCTTGTAGTTGTTACAAAGAAGCATCATGAGGTAGATCAATTTTTTGATATTCTTGCTAATGTTTTAAATGTTATTGTAGGTTCTTTTAAGCGTAGGGAGATGCTTAGAGATGATCAAGCAGAAAAATTAAAGGAACTACTAGTTCTCGGTGATGTTCAAACAGGAAGTGGATTGAATTAAGAACTTGGACTTCAAAGGGCAGGGGATACACGCTGGAGTTCTCATTTTAAGACAGTGCGTAACTTTATTAGTTTATTCTCCTCAATTATTCATGTACTTGGAGTTCTTGCTAAGGAGGGTTCAAATTATCAAGAGAGATCACTAGCAAAAAGTTTAGTAGATGACATAAGATCTTATGAGTTTATGTATACATTGCATTTGATGTTGAAAGTGTTGGCAATTACACATGATTTGAATATGGTCTTGCAAAGAAAAGATCAAGATATCGTAAATGCGATGAACCTTGTTGGTTTCACAAAGAGACAATTGCAATCTATGAGAGAGTCTAAATGGGATTCTTTGGTAAAAGATGTCTCTTCATTTTGTGTCAAGCATGATATTGTGATCCCCGAAATGGATAAGAATTATGCTCTTGGAAAATCAAAGCGTAAGATCTCAAGTGTCAAATATTCTCATCATTTGCGTGTAGAAGTTTTTAATACTGTCATTGATTTGCAACTTGCAGAGCTTAACAATCGTTTTGATGAAGTGAATACTGATCTACTTCTTGGTATGGCTAGATTTGAGTCCAGATAATTCTTTTGCAAATTATGATAAAGAGAGGATTATGAAACTTGCTACACATTATCGGGATGAGTTTAGTGTTTCCATGCTTGAGGATCTTAGATTTGAGCTTGACAACTATATTGATTATGTGCGAGAAGTGAACAATGCTTTCTCTAACTTGAAAAGACTTGGAGATCTTTCAGAGATATTGGTTAAAACAAATTTGCACAAGACTTGGAGACTTGTTTATTTACTTGTGAAGTTAAGCTTAATATTACCTGTCGCTACTGCAACGGTGGAAAGAGCTTTTTCTTCGATGAAGTATATTAAAAATGACTTGCGTAGCAGAATTGGTGATGAATTTTTGGATGATTGTTTAGTTTGTTACATCGAGAATGAGATATTTGAAAGTGTACCTAATGAAGCAATCATTGATCGTTTTCAGAAGATGGTTGTTCGTCGAGTACAATTGTAATGATAATGTGATTAGCTACTTTTATTTATATAAAGGATTTCAATTTTTCAGTATGTCTAGAAGCTATGATAGATCTTAGCTTTGTATTGTTTTGTAATGTCAATTGGCCAGTGTTAGTATAAGGGACTTTTTCTTTTGATTGTTGGATCTAGTTCTAGTTAGTTTTTGGTTTTTTCATTTATGCAAGACAAAGGCATTCTCCTCACAACATACGACATTGGTTACTTCTCTCATTTCTTTTTCCGGAATGCTGTGATTTACTTGTGGCTGTGGGACTACACTAGGTATGTTGTTGTTTTAATTTTTTTTTTTTTGGGAACCCACAACCTTAAAATCATGGATCCGCCTCTGTGTCTTCATGATACTTTAAGGCCCGTCTTTGGTTTCGACACGTTCACATTCCGACAAGCCATAAAGTAGGGGCATTTGTAGACAACGGAATTTTATTGAATTTAATTAAATCCGTAAGAAATTCAGATTATATTAAATTCAAGATATATTAGTCCAAATAAATTATGAGCTAATGTAATTGGATTAATTGTTTAAGTCCAATAAATATGAATTTGATTAAAAAGGTCCCAATGCATTGGGCTAGCTCATTTTGTTAAGCCCAAGATGATGTCTTTTCCAAGAGGCCCAGCTTGGTGCCACGTTTCAAATGACTTGGCACGCCAAGTCAAATAAAGGAGCCTATAGGGTCATGCCACGTGTCAAAATAATGCAGCATGCCTAGTCAAATCAAAGGCCAATGAAGATGCGCCACGTGTACAAGTGACATGTTACGGCCAATCAAATATTCCCATATCAGCTTAAATCTGATTGGCCGAGAGGAGTCTATCCTTATCACAACTCCTCCATCCTACAACTATAAATAGGGGTCTCATAATTTAGAAAAGGGACCATAAATTCAAACAAGAAGCCAGAGGGAGCTCGTGGATCAAACACTACAAGTTTTTCTACAAGCTACAAGCATTTCTCTACAAGTTTCAAATATCCGAAGATCAAGAACGAAGGTGAATCAAATATCAAGGTGTTCAAGATCAAATTCACTTGTTCGTGGCGGCCATCAAAGTGTTCGTGACGAATCAATTCAAATCAAAATCAAATCCAGCATAAATTCAAGATCAAGCTCAAAAGCCCTTGAATTCAAGTCCAAGTCAAAATCAAATCCATCAAGTTCAAGATCAAATTTAAAAGCCCTTGAATTAATTGTTGAAAAGACGAATCAGAGGAATTATAGAGATTGTAACACTCATATTGTGAAATCAAATCATACGATCGTTGCGATATTTTTCTGTCTTGATTATTATTTTCTCGACGCATTTTATTGTCTAGAGCAGGTCCCGGTAAAAATAACATCACTTACATACACAAGGACAAAGAAGCAGGGGATGATCCAGTTATAAAAGATGTCTATTAATCAAGTCACTCTGCTCCTACCAATGCACTTATTATGTGTACATACAGACACAATATCTAAACGTATCATTGTCTATGTGTATCATAATTAACAGAAAAAGTTCCAGTATGTGGTTCTTGAAGGGTTTAAGAGATTTTATTATGTAAAAAATGTTGTAACAAAAAAGGTACTAGCTAATTGTGCAGTTGAACCATTCCAGATGTTTAAGGATCAAGATTTTTTCTTTCTGTTTATTCCTTCCACAACTTACTGATATGAGATTTATATGAGCGCATCCATCTAAGTTTAACTTCATAAAAAATGTTCATAAAGATTTTTTTTAAAAAAAACTGTACAGAAAATCCTATCTAGTTGAGTTCTTACCTTCTTTCTGGGATTTTTTTTAGACCATGACGTCCTCATCTGCAAAAAAGGTTTAGGGAAGAAGCTTGAAGAGTTTCGAATTTTCAGTCATCGCACAATAAACTCCAACTTGCTGAAGGCCTGAGAAGCTTTCTTCGTCATTCCATTGTTAAGATTAGAAGGGTTATACTGTGTTTCCTCCTCCTTTCTTATTTAATCGCACCAAAATTTGTCAGTTTATGAATTAGGGTTAAGAACAATTGTTTATCAGGGTTTGAAAAGGTCTGTGGAAAGATGAAGAACTATTTAGCGAAGAAAATTTATTGAGAGGCACAGACGTTTACAAAAACTTAACAGAGGAAAACTGTGGGAAATAATAGCACATGATTAATTAGGGGACCCACTAATTAACAAACAGTAATATAAGTGAAATTCCATTTTAGCTCTTTGATGATCGGTCAACTAATTTAAAGTTACCAGTCAATGCCCGGAAGTTGAATAAGAGGATGAAAATGTCAATTGTTCAAATTTGGGGGAGGTACTTGATTTCAAAAGCATAGTTGAGGGACTAAAATGCTTTTTACCCTAAAATTTGTTGATAATATTCAAAATAAGAAAATTAGCAACAAGTATTAATATTTAATTTCAAAAATTTGTGCAAGTTATAATCTATAGAGAAAATCTTTATCGGAAGATGAGTCCTTTAAATGGAGCGGGTTTAAAAATAAAATCGGGTTATGTTGGGGATTTCCTTTAAGACAGGGCTATATTTGAAAACTTTAATGACGGGAGAGGTATTTTTGACCCAAATTTGTAATGGAGGATATTTTTAGCCATTTTCCCAAAGTAGAGGTGTATTTCGGACCCTTTTCCCTTTTCTTTTAATATAGTTTGTTCGTGTTCTCACGCTAATTAATATCAGACGTACATTATTTTTAATTTTTTCATGTTTTTAATTTAATTTAACATAAATAATAATAAAATATTATATATACACTTTGATAATTTAGATTATTATCGAATTCATACAAAGCGCACATATAACGTACGCTATACAAAGTAATAAAAACTACAAGTTCAAATCAAATTGAAAGGAACAAATACTTGTAATAATAACAGGAGGAGGAGGGGGGAAAGGGGGAGGGGTGGTAGGGGGAAGAGGGCGGGGTGGGGGGGGGTGTTCAAATCAAATTGAACGGAACAAACAGTAGTAATAATAAGAGGAGGGGGGAGTGGGGGTGGGTGGGGGGGGGGGGAAGAGGAAGAGGTGGGGGAGGAGGAGGAGGAGGAACGCTTTGACCCTTAACTAGCTAGCTATATTTTATCTTCGATGTCATTCAGGCATACAATCAATGGATGGATTCCCAGCTTCATGTTTAAACTACAGATTTCATGTGACTCTTGATCATTAAGAAGAGTTTCCTTTTTATTTCTACACATACGACGCGAATCTTGATTAACTATTCTATAGTTCATTTCAGGTACCAAATGGTTACTACTTACATTCAAATTTGAGAAGCTCGTTCATGTTCTTTGTCCTTCTGGTTCATTTTTTTTTTTTAAGTATATTTGTTCGTGTTCTCACACTAATTAAATCAGGCATACATTATTTTTAGTTTTTCATGTTTTTAGTTTAATTTTACATAAATAATAATAAAATGTTATATATACTTTGATAATATAGATTATTATCGAATTCATACAAAGCACATATATCATACATGATATAAAATTACAAGTTCAAATCAAATTGAATGGAACAAAGTTAGAATTGCTTATAGATTCAAAAAATCTCTAGGTATATGGCTAAATGATTTCGTCATTACAAAATTCAAATGATTCTCAAAGTAAAACCCCAAAAAATGATACTCATGCAGCTTGATTCGCAACTAAAATCATAAATATAAAAACCCCCAATAAATGATACTCATGTAGCTTGATCCGCAACTAAAATTATAAATAAATACTTAGAAAATAATATCGTGAGGTAAATTCCTAGAAAATAATCCCCAAGTAACTCCGTGGCTAAAAAAAATCCTAGGTAAATCCCCACTAAACTACCCTCAACTCAATCCGTGCATATCAACATTACAAGTAAATCCCCAAATACGGATATTCCCAAGTAATCCCCATCAAATAATCTCCTAGTAAATCCGTATATCTAACTCCCTGGTAAATCCCCACGTACGTATAACCCCAAGTAAATTCCCATCAAATAATCCCCAAGTAAATCCCCATGTATTAAAATTGCAGGTAAATCCCCATGTACGTATATCCCCAAGTAAATTTCCATCAAATAATTCCCAAGTAACTCCCCATGTATTAAAATCGCAGGTAAATCGCCATGTACGTATATCCCCAAGTAAATTCCCATCAAATAATCCCCAAGTAAATCCCCATATATTAAAATCGCAGGTACATCCCATGTACATATATCCCCAAGTAAATTCCCATCAAATAATCCCCATATATTAAATCGCAGGTAAATCCCCATGTACGTATATCCCCAAGTAAATTCCCATCAAATAATCCCGAGTAAATCGGCATATATTAAAAAAGCATGTAAATCCCCACGTACGGATATCCCAAGTAAATTCCCATCAAATAATCCCCAAGTAAATCCGTATATATAACATTCCCTGGTAAATCCCCACATACGTAAATCCCCAAGTAAATTCCCATCAAATAATCCCTAAGTAAATCCGTATATATAAAATTCCCAGGTAAATCCCCACGTACGTATATCCCCAAGTAAATCTTCATGAAATAATCCCCAAGAATATCCCTAACTACGTTTTCATGCGGATTTTCCTTCAAATACTCAAAGGAATTTTTTTTTTCCAATTTTCTTGTCGCATACCTAGGAATTTACATGCGGAAATATTACCTGCCACCATCTTCCCCAGGAAAAGTTGTGGATAACTTTTTCACGCTAATCCCGCCAAATTTACCTGCGGAATTTCTTGGAGAAAACTAATCCACAGGTAAATATTGTCAAGCTCTAGAATTTTAATGTTTTCGCATGAAAATCCGCAGGTATTATCTGCGAAAAAAACTCTAGGTAAAATCCACAGGTAATTAGCAGTTTTCTAGTAGTTATTCCCTCCCTTTATCACCTCCCTATCTCTTAACTCTACTGCATCGACTATGAATTTAAGTATAACAAATCAAAATTAACAATTGTAATTGGAATCAAACATGAGATGAAAAAAGGAATCAAAATTCAATACGCGGTTGCGTTATAATTTTGATTGTAATACAATATATCCTTACATATCTGCAAATCAAATTACCTTATAGATATAACCCTCTCGTTCTAGATTTTTGCCCATTTTGATAGGACCCTTACGGTTTCTTAGATGAAATATTAAATATCTAAAAAATTGTTACAACACTTTTCAAACCTCCATTGTTTTACTGGAATTTGAACATTTAGCAGTTAATCTCCAATAAAATTTCTGAAGTTTGAACAACATATTTCAAACTCCCAAAAAAATTCATGGAGTTTTGAACTTCCAACAGTTCAGACTCGACGAAAAAAATGCAGATGTTTGAAAAGTGGCAGTTACAAAACTCTATATAAAACTCCTCCAGTTTAAATTTTGGTGGTTCAATTCCATAAAACAATGCAGGAGTTTGACAGGTCATTCGAAGTATATGGCAAGCATGACATGTAACTTAATGTTTCAGACACACTACATATTCTAAAAGCTTCATTTTGACATAATGTTATTCTCAGAAACATGTTAGCCATTGCAGCTAACTTATGGCATAGGTTGTTCCCTTTTTTACTGTTTACATGCTTATAAGCCGTGTTTGACCAAATGCTCGAGCTCATGGGAGACTATACTATCCAAAAATTTGAGGAGGGATTTCGACCTTGGATGAACTCCTATATTCTCATATAGGTGAGTCTTGTGGATTAGTCTTAGTACTTGTTAGAAAATGGTGTGTTTCTGGTGAAAATCTGGATATGCTTCAAGCCTAATGCCTTACTTGGATCACTTTTCAAAGAGAATTATTTGTTCCTAACAAATACTCTCCAGGGATAGAATTAATGAAGCAAAGATCTCTTAGCACAAAAGAATTAATGTTGCAGTCACTAAACTTATACAGTTTTTCTTAAGGAAGAATGTTGGCACTTGAATATTCCATTCCTCTATTTATAGAAGATGTTTTTAACCCTTGACCAGAAACGGCGTAACCTTTCGGAAAGAAATGTACTGTTTCAGGCTTTCAGAAAGAAAAATACTTTTTTTTTTTGCACAGAGAAAACTACTGTACTTTTTTTTTTTCTTTTTGCTTATTCCTTTTATTCTCTTGAAAATTCTAACAGTACTAACATGGGTAACATCAAATCCATTGATTTTACCGTTGAGACTTCAAAAGCTGGAGTAGAACACCCAAGTGAATATCTTCAAGATTTTAACCCGTTTAGGTGTTTCCACCCAACCTAACATTTTATTAAAGCTAGATTATGGTTAAAAGTAATGATTCTCTGTCGGATTGGCAATCACAAAAGAATTGAAAAACAACATACCCAATATAATTCCATAAGTGAGGTTTGGGAAGGGTAGGATGTAGACAAAACTTACATCTATCTTTGTGGGAAGAGAGGCTGTTTCCAAAAGACTCTCGGCTCGAAAGGAAATAAAATTAAAGAAAAGAAATGAAAATAAAAGAAAGGGATTCGACGCAGACATTAAAAAAAAAAAAAAAAAATGACAACAAAAGAGCAAGATACAAAGCAAAGGCGCAATAGGCAGTGAGTACACACATTAAGGAATAGACAACTACGTGGTTACTAAATAATACTATTACTACGAATAAGTGTAAAGGGGCTAGCCCCTCCCTCTCCCACCTACAATGCGACATAGCACGACTACCTCTTACCCTTCTACCCTAATCCTTGACCTCCACGCTTTTCTATCTAGGGTCATGTCCTCAGTAAGCTGAAGCTGTGTCATATCCTCAGTAAGCTGAAGCTGTGTCATATCCTGTTTAATCACCTCCCCTCAGTTCTTTTTCGACCTGCCTCTACCTCTCCTAACTCCTCCGATAGCCAACCTCTCACACCTCTCACAAAAGATTTGAGCAAACGTTAATTAATCCTTCATTTAGGGGTGTACAAAGAAAATCGACAAACCACATCAAACCGATAAGCTGAGCCAAACTGAGGAAAAAACCCGACTAGTGGTTTGGTTTGACTTGGTTTGGTATCGGAAATAAAAACCCGACCATAATTGGTTTGGTTTGGTTTTAACTAAAAAAAGTCAAACTGAACCAAACCAAACCAACTCGACATTACTCGTATACAACTATTTTTAAATATTTTATATATCAAAACATATATTTGTAATGTAATTTATAATATTTAAAAAAAAAATTCATTCTTTGTATCTTTTCACATATTATTTCAAGCTTGGACTTAGAATTTTGAATGGTCCAACAAGGTTTATAGCCCATAGATGTTAATAACTCAACTAAAGACCAAATCAAAACCAAATCCATACTAATGCTAACAAAAGAAATACAATTCTACTAATGCTAACAAAAGAAAAACATTTTTAACGCTAGGAATAACAATAATGTTGGATATTTATTTCTTAGTTTTTGATTGGTTTAGATAGTATAAAATACATAATTTAATTTTGTTTTTATTTAATATTTAGTAGTAATTAATAGGGAAAAGGGTAAAAAATGCTCCTCTACTTTGGGAAAAAGGCTAAAAATATCCTCCGTTATAAATATGGGTCAAAAATACCCCTCCCATCATTAAAGTTTTCAAATATACCCCTATCTTAACGGAAATCCCCAAATCTCTCAAAATAATCCGATTTCATTTTTAAACCCAACCCAACTACATAAAAAATCCATATGCGACCAACTTGTTCCCGAGTCCTACATCTGGAGCCACTAGGCACAGGAGCGGGTAACCCATATGGGTTTTTTATTTAGTTGGGTCGGGTTTAAATGAAGCAGGTTTAAAAATGAAATCAGGTTATTTTGGGAATTTCCGTTAAGACAAGGGTATATTTAAAAAATTTAATGACGGGAGGGGTATTTTTAACCCAAATTTGTAATGGAGGATATTTTTAGCCCTTTTTCCAAAGTAGAGGGACATTTTTAATTAATACTTATTAGTCGTACTTATTTTAGCATTACTTAGTACCTTTAATTTTGATCATTTTCATTATGGCTTAACAAATTTATTATATATTTTGTTGAATATTTTAGTACAATGTCAGCACTCATCTTACATTTTGTATTATTTGCTTAAAAAATATCTTGCCAGGACTAAAGAAATATTTGAAGCACAAGTTTTATGTTTTGTATGAAGACCCGGAAAAAACTCGAGAAAACCCGAAGTTGAAAAACCCGAATTTTATTCGTTGGTTTGTAAATTTAAAAACCCGACATAATTAGTTTGATTTGGTATTTGAAAAATCCGAGCCAACCCGATCCATGTACACCCCTACACCCATTGATGGAATTTGTTAAGAACTTGGAAAAATAATGGAATAAAGCGTTCCTACATAATTGTGAAAACCTCACAAATTAGAGGACTTGAGGAAATGTTCCTAAGCTAAAAAAATTAAAGTTTAAAACTTTGGGCACGTATTGATCTAAGTTGAACCCGGTTATCGTTTAGATTGTGAATTTGTGATTCGGGATTGCTTGAAGGAAGCGTGAACATTAAGTTAAGCTTGTAGCTTAAAGCAAGTTAACACTAATTGGATTTTTAATAAGTTCACTGTGTGTTTGATAATAGCTTTTGGTGTTATTCAATACCTTCAACATAAAAACACCAAAGTCACCACTCACCATATGTTGAAAGACTTAGAACCAGAAGCTATGGTCATATTAAAGACCGATAATCTGAATTCATCATAGCATTTCAAAGAATCTAGCAAGTACAAAGAAATGCAAAAAAGGTAGAAACCGAAACGTAAAAATTGAGATTTAATGATATCAATTTAAGGTATAACATAAAAAGGCAAGTACTATTGATGGTCAGTCTCAAAAATCTAATACAACAAACTTTGTTGCTAAACCAACAATCTCTGCTGCCTCAGTCGACTATTAATCCATGGCCATACATTGCCTATCATCTCTTTAATGTCAGTCTGCCTACTTAGCCTCATTCTACCTTCTTGCTTTCTTTGGCATCAGCTTCTTCAGCGCCTTTCGTCTTTCCCTCATCAAACTCCAACAACTGCTCAACAAAAATCAAGAATACAGTTTCAGCCTCGAAATGAAAATGTAAACAAGTTCTTATCAGTTTTTGCTTTCTACTCGGAAAAACAGCTAGAAGCTTCTCTTCCCTCCTTTCTTTTACTTTTCTTAGTTTTCAACCAAGCCATAAAATGCATTTTCTCATATCTATGAACTCCTAGAACAAGGATTATTCCAAAACATCTGACAAGGAATCTAATCTCCATATACTATGTAGCTAAAAAATGGGAGTAAACAGCAAAGTTAGCTAGTAGACTTGGAAAAACCAGATTGTCAAGAGAAAAACGTACAGGCTTCACATCCCCGTTCCATATGCAGTGTACTGCCAAGAATCCAATTACAGCTGGAACAATGTATAGCAGAGCAGGCTAAAAAGAAACAAATGTCAAGTCAATAATTAAGGGCACCAGTTTCTTGCAAGGGAAATGAAGTGTAAAAGCTTTATTCAGACACCAACCTGTGCAGCTTGGAACCAGTTCATAACAAATATTGTGAGTGCCAAACCAAAAGTATATCCTAAAAATGCACTCTTGAAGTATTGGGGTTCCTTCCCCCTGGAGACATCAAAACGGAGGGCCAATGCAACAAAAATGCCTGAAAGATGAAGTGATCAAATGTTACCAAGTCTATCCATTCAGACAAAGAACAAGTTGAAAAATAAAATGATGCAATATCATGACAAAAGCTGATAATAAGCATGTGTTAAAAAAAAAAAAGTTCAGTAGTTAGTCACGGAAAAAATAAGCTTTTTTTCAATATGGTAAAACACATTCCCCATCCCTTCTCGAGGGACCCACAGTGGCTTTTGCTTCCTGGAAGCCAGAAGTGCTTATTTTTTTCAAAAAAATGCTAATTTTAGAAAGTTGAAGTGCTTGGCCAAGATTTTAGGGAAAAGATAAGTGCTTTTGAGTAGTAGCAGAAGTAATTTTCAAAAACTTAAAAAATAGCTCTTCCCCCAAAGCACTTTTGGAGCATTGGCCAAGTACAAAGCACTGCTCAAAAGTGATTTTCAGATTGACTAGCCAAACATAAACTGCTACTCTCCAAAAGTACTTTTGTCAAAAAGCACTTTTCAAAATAAGCAGATTTTGGAAGTTTAGCTAAACAAGCTATCAAATCCCAAACCTCATGGCTTGAGCTGGAGAATGCCTCTATTACGCCAAACCTCTCCGGTCTAGTCGCAAAAAGTAAGCTAATAATTTGTAAAGTTGCTTCAGTAGCTATTCACAAATAGCATAGGTAAATATCAGAAATGGAATTTTATGAAAATGGAGGTTATACCTGGGATGACTATATCTCCAAGACCCAGCATTGAGAAGGGGCGTTTAGCATCCGCTGTGGGGAACAAAAGCTGCAGACAAAGCAATTTTATAATCAGGACACAGTAACTAACACAGGCATGCAATGGAAAATTTAAAGAATAAGCTACATTAAAAGAATCACTATGCTCACCTTGATAGGAGCATCAAAAGATTTGGCAACACTGACCATCACCGGGGTAAAAAAGACCCAGAAGATGTCATACACAAAAAGCCCTGCCTGCATTTTCGAACTAAATCAGCCACAAGTTAATAATTAAAGAAAGTTGCATAAGCAAGTACGAATGCCAATGTGAAAGAACCCCTCAAAGAAGCCTAAAACCCTATGTTGCTCGGACTCTTCCAAAATGCCAACGGGTGCGTGTCAGGTCCTCCAAAAGTAGTGCATTTTTGGAGGATCCAACATGGGTGCAACAACATCTTTAGGAGAATCCGAGCAACATAGCTAAAAAATCTACCATTAGGGTTTAATATGATATGGTCCAAGCAAAAGGGATGTATTTGTGTAAGCAAAACCATTAGAGTCAGCTCATGGAGTTCTTTTCCCACTTCTTCAAAGGGCTGTGGTTAGAATCAATTAAGAAAAAACAAAGGGACATTTGGTTTAAGGCCAGAAACATAAACTGAATGACACCTATCAACCATGTATACTTCCATGTATAATAGACAATTGCAAAACACAAATTTCTTCTCTTACCAATAGTATGGCACCAGTCTTAAATGATCCAAGTGAAAGCATTTCAATTCCCTGAAATAAAAATGGCAAAGGAAAATCCATATCATTCATCTAAGTAGACATGATGAGACTTCAGAGACTTTTCACCACTGCAAAAATCTCCATTAACTCAAAGCATACAAGTAGATAATAACAAGTAGTATAGGTTCAATGTAAGGACCCAATGTGGGATGTGGAATAGGGCACACTTAACAACTTAGAACCTTATCAATGACAAGAAGCCTGGTATTTTAGTGGGAGCATGGTAGAGGGGTGGCCCATACTCTCCCAATTTCGTAAATGTAGGTCAAATCACATGAGATCTCAGTTATCAAAAAATATGAAAATACAATAAAGAGGAAGACATCAAGTGCCATAGTGGATCCAAATGCTAGCTATAAAGGTGGGACACCTTGCAGCTAAACAAGTGCACCTATGTTAGGTCCTAGAAGACAAATGCGACTTATTTATATGAAAGATGACCTCTCCATTCATGTGACCTAGTTCGACATACTAAAATAAAAAAAGAAAAGGAATCAATGAGTCTTAAAGTTGGTACTTCCTTTGTCCCAATTTGTATGATACTGTTTCATTTTGGCTTATCACAATACCATTGCACTAATAGTACTATCTTACACAACTTCTCAAAACTTCTGAACATTTGAATTCATTTAACTATTGAAAATTTTCAAGTTTTTCTTTTTCAGTAGGGTAAAATACTTTTACGACATCGGAAAAATTCAAAATCTTTAACTTTTATAAGATGTTTTCAGTGTTAAACTAACTATTCAACCATTAGCTTAGTACATCTTCCACTATCACAATATTATACTCCCTCCTTCATCCATTTTATGTGATGCACTTTGACTAGGCATGGAGTTTTTTAAAAAGAGAAATTGAAATTTCTGGTTAAAGACAAACCATAGATGTTTGTGTGCCTATAAACTATCTCATTAAGTGTAAAAAGGAAAGTTCAAAGTTCAAAAAAAAATCTACATATAGAAAAGTATCATTCTTCTTTAAACGGACTAAAATGAAAAATGCATCACATAAGGGAGTAATAAATAAGCCATATTAACATCTTAAAATCATGAGTCTAATCAAACAATACTATACAGAATTGGACGGAGGAAGTATACGATATATATACACCAGTAATAACTAAAATTATTATCAAAATAGAATCCATAGAAATTAAACATATTTTCAAAATAGGAAGTCCATGTAAATTTGACCCCTGAAAATGAATATATTTAGACTATTGTTAAGACAAAGGACATACCAACACATAAAGTCACACAAACTGAGTTTGAGGCACGAAGCTCACAAATTATATGATTGGAAAATATCCAATAGCTCATAAATGATGCAATAAACAGCAAACCAGCAAAAGAGAAAACACCTTCCGCATCACAAACTCGGACAATGGACTAGTGAATACGACTAAACCACATTTTCTTAAGAATTTTATTTATTAAATAAAACTGATGATGAGACAGTACTAGCAGAAAGAAGGGATAAGGACAAAAATATTTGTGATCCAGAAAAAATAGAGAATGTAACTTAGGTGGATATGCTGACAAACCTGAATGCAAAAGGCAAGGCCCAAAACGTTGTTAGCTAGCCAATGCTTCTGTTTAGCATACCATACACAGAAAATGGTTCCAGGAATTGAAGAAACAATCTGAGACCTTGTGAACTCAATCTCCACAGCTGAAAAAAAGACAAAATAAAATAACTAAAATTATAATTGAAAACCCAAGGATTCTAAAAGGATCATTTGGCATTTTCAGAAGAGACAAGAAAGTGGACCCTACAGCGGAAATATGGGAGATGCCATATTATGAGATCATCATTCCACTTTTTTGGCAAGAAACGTTTAATAGCAGGTAACAACGTCGCACTGTAAAGCCACAAAGAAAGAGATGACATAAAGCGCACACACAGTAAGACTACTATTCAGTAACTTGAAATAGAATATATTAAGCATAGCAGAATGATCCATACGGAGAGAACATACGAAAGTGCAGCAATTCCAAGTACGAAGAAGTAGCACGTCAATACAGCATTAACCAGGTCTTTTGACAGAAATTTGAAAAGCAAGAACAATGACAAGAGCATTGCACTTCCAACTAAGGGGAACCTCATTGCGTGTTCATTAGACATGGTTTCCTGGAAAACAGCAACGGAATATTTTTAGGTGACATCAAAACAGATAAGACTGAGGAAAAAAGGAAGCTGCAACTTGGAGTCCAGAAGATATACCGAAGGAGGAGTAGGTTTGACAGAACGGCAGCAACCCACAAAGACAGTAAGGCAAGCTGTTAATATGACATTTACATTTGGATCCACATTCACCACCAGTGGTGCCAAACTCAAACCTGAAATCCACCAAAAAAGCAAGAGTTTCAAGGTAATTTCGTCAGCATAAAATTTAGAAAGTGATTTGAAATTGCCATGACCACCTAATTATACTTTCTAATCTCCAGATAGCATATATTATTCAAGAGCACAAACAAGAAGCGTTCGGGAAAGGGGTTTAAAAAAGATAAAAAAGTGGGCATCAGAAACAAATATCCCAGGTACATGTAAATTCGAAGATCGGCATAGCCAACTATGAGGTAGTGAAATGCCCTCAAAAAAGCAATATGATGAAACAAACATCCAATCCAATCCAATATATAAGAAAATGCTAAAAATGTTAAAAGAAACCCACTTGGCCATCTATCTCTACCCAATGAACTGGAACTATGGAGTGGAACCTACTGTAACATAACAGAAAATGGGTGACAGTAGTAATATGACCGCGGCCTAAGAGGATTTGAATATTCTTTCCAACCGCTATAGAATCAATTCCAATCAATTGGATATTCACTGTAATAATCAACCACACCTCAAATTCCCAACAACACAAAAATAGGAAATGCAATGGCAGAGAAAATCAAAAGGCCCCAAGCCGTCCTACAAAACTTAAGTTATTTTTTTCATTTTAATAAATGTGATATCCGGACCAACTTGCGCCCACCCCAACTAATTCCACTAGTTCCACCGGATACCTGCTACCTCTCACCAGCACAGGTACGGGGTAATTTTGTTCAAGGCTTGGACAGAAATCGCCTAGTGTTTTTTATTCTGCTAGGATTTGAACTTGAGGCCTCAAAGGTCTCAAGTCTCAACCCACTTCATTAACCATTAAACCACACTCTTGGGTGCAAATTAAGTAAATACTTAGCATGACTTTTTTTTTTTTTGAGTAAAAGGTAACTTTGTATTCAAACAAAAAACTCATCATATGGTGATGAGGTATAATCTTACATCCCTTGGTAGGCTGAAACTACCCCGAAACAACAAAAAAAAACTAGAGCTTACAGATGTCCTATAAAATCAACTAAAGATTTTACTTCCCCCACCATATCCTGTTTACACCAAAAATAAAGTAAACTAAGGCACTTCATCTTGATCTTTTGAGTGTTGCTGCCATTATCATGAAAACATCTTGCATTCCTTTCTTTCCATAGTGTCCACCAGATGCATGCTGGTATATTCTCCCACCAGTTCTCCTTAGATCTTCTTTTTCCAATTCCTTTCCAGCTGTTCAAAAGTTCAAAAGTGGTCTTTGGCATGACCCAACTCACTCCAAGTAAACATAAGAACATGCTCCACAGATTTACAGCTGTTTTGCAATGTAGGAACAGGTGACCATTGATCTCTGTTTCTTGTCCACACATAAAACACCTTGAGCAAATCTGAGTACCTCTTCTCTGTAACACTTCATGAGTTAGGCATGCTCTTCTGATCACCAACCATGTACAGCAGGCAACCTTATGAGGAACTTTGACCTTCCAGATTAGTTCCCAAGGCCAGTCTACTAGCATTAACTGATTGCTATTCATGTTCCAATAACAAGATTTTACTGTGAAATCTCCCTTGTTATGCAGCTCCCAGACAGGTCTATCAGGGCCAATTGAGGTGCCCTGGAAGGTACCTAAAATCTGGAGCAAGTTTGTTACTCTGTCTATTTCCCAATCGTTCAAGGCTCTTCTAAAAATCAAGTTCCACCCTTGATTGCTCCACAATTGAAAGACAGTGGCATTTTTCTGAAGGCTTATGATGTATAAGTCTGGGAACATCTCTTTTAGACTAGTATCTCTATCCATTTTTCATTCCAAAAATCTGTTTTTAGTCCATTCCTCACTTTTATGTGCATTTTACTATTTAGCAAGGGCCACAACCTTCTAATTGTCTTCCATACACTACACCCAAAGGTTCCATCAACTTCTAAAGTGGTCCACTGATTTAGAAGACCATATTTCTGTGCAATGAATCTTTTCCAGAGGGCCCTATCTTCAAAGCAGAATCTCCATAGCCACTTAAGTAGTAGACAGTTATTCTGTATACTTAAGTTCTTTATCCCCAAACCTCCTTGAGTTTGGGGACTGATCTTGCAAGGTTTATTACTATATGAGAAAAGAATGTATCACGATTAAGAAACCACACATTTGCCTACATTTTGTCTCTCAATTAACAAAAAAGAATTACCACAATAAACTTTAGCAGTCTATCTAGGGAAAAAAAATGATCCAACGGAATAACCAACACAAACTGGGGCGCAACAAGAAGCTACAAATAACATACTTGTCATGTAATACAATCAAAAAAGATTTACTTTATTGTCTGGATTTCATAAGCACAAATCAAACAAGTGACTATACAACAGTTCAGCTACCAAAAGAAATAATGAATGAATCAAAATCAACGGGAACCATACCTAATAAAGCAACATTCGCGAGACGCTCCATATTCTTCATATTGTAATCCACTCCGGTTTCGACTCCCCCCAACAAGAGGAAGCTATATGAAAACCAACAACATGAGCACCATCATCAGTCAAAGTTTACATCTTTTCAAGATCCTATAATCATTTATAGAAATGTGCAAAAGGGTACAACTAAATCATACTAAAAATTGCTCACATAAACAGAAACAAATATAACAATGTCACAATAAAAGCAGAAAGGTAATGTAATAAAGATTCACCCACTTAAAAATCACATTTTTATCAAAAGTTGAAAATCTCTATCAATCAAGATTCACCTCCAAAAAATAATTTCTTTATTCCATAAGATTTCCACAGTATAGGCAAACCCAAACACCCAATTAACTCAAATTCCCTAAATTTTGTTCTGAATTTAAAAAAAAAATAAAAAAATTACAAACTTAAAATAAAAAGTGAAAAGTCAGACACCCGATTCAATCAAATGAAAAAATAATATCTCCAATATCTCAAGAAATCAGTTTAAAAAATAATCCAATCTTGATACAAATATATTCATTTTTAACATATACCCATTTCGCTAAAAACGTTTAACTTACAAATCCAAACAACACTAAAAAATGAAAAAATAATTTCTCCAACTTTTCAAGAAATCAGTTTAAAAAAATAAAATAAAAACTAATCTTGATACAAATATATTCATAAGGACACATTTTTAACATAACCCATTTTCCTAAAAACGTTTAAATTACAACCCAATCAAATGAAATAATAAATTCACCAATATTTCAAGAAAGCAGTATAAATTTTTTTTAAAAAAAAGTAATCTTGATGCAAATATATTCATTTTAACATAAATCCACTTCGCTAAAAATGCTTAATTACAACCCAATCTTGATAAAAACGCAAACCTACTTCGCTATAAACCAGTTAAAATGAAACAAATTCACCAATTTTTCAATAAAATCACTAAGAAAATAAGTAATCTTGATGCAAATATATTAATTTTTACCTTACAAGAAATTAATGTGGGTTTCCCTCTCTTTCTCTGCTGATCTCCAAGCAGACAGATCGGTGGAATTTTCCTTTGGTAAATTTGTTTTTTTTTTTTTTTTTAATTTTCTTTTCTGTGCTAATAAAATAGGGTTTTAGGCTTTTTGTTTGGAAGAAAACACGTCAGTATTGGCTGTTCAAACCAATGAGGGACTGCCACGTGACTTCCTAAAATATCTTCATTGTAGCAGGTTACAATATTAGTTTTAGTATTAAAGAGGCAATATAACAATATAGCCCCTTATGTTTGGGATAAGTTTAAAGTAGTCCATTAAATATACTTCTGAACAGTTTTGGTTGTTTAAGTTTGTTAAAAGTGAATGTTTTCTTGTCTCCGTCATTTTTTTTTTTTTGGTAATTAACAATCTTCATTAATTATCAGTAAATCGTTCCAACTTCATAGCGTAGTCTATCCCAAACTAGCTATCTACAAAGAAGATGGTAAACTTAGATAAGCACAAAGTCTAAACTAAACAACTACAGCTCAAAAGAATCATAATTTAAGTTCCTGAACTAGGAGTTGCATCCCAAGAGCAGTTATAACATTAAAAATATAGGCAAGTTCTCTTACAATACTCTCAACTTCTGTACTTCGTTTTTAAAAAATCCTCAGGCTTCTCCCTTCCAAATGGCATAGATGAATGATCTAACTTTTTGTGATCTCCATTTTCTTTGTTAGTTGTCCAGTTCACATATTGGTCCCAGGTGTTAGCAACAATAACTGGTCTTTTGATCCAGTTTAAGAGTCTAGTCCATAGACTGAGAGTGTAACTACATGACACAAATAAAATTGTCATGCCCAAATCACGGGTCATGATGGCACCTACACTATCCCACTAGTAGGCGAACCATCCCCAAGTTATCAAATCATTTGTAAAGCAATGCGGAAGTAGTTAAGTACATTTAAGTATCATCCAACAGTCTTAAATATATAAAGTAAGTGTACGGAAAGCGAATTTAGTCAATACAACCCCAAAACCCCATCTAACTTGTACAGGAGCTTCTAAATAAATTACAAGTCTCAACATTACAAAAATGGATAACTGTCTTGAAATATAAAGTAGAAAAAATAATATAAGAAAAGATCCAGGACTACAGGTCCAGTTGGTAATCTGATAGGATAACCTCAGAATCAACCACGAGGCCTGGATTAGAACACGGCTCCGTATCTACACAAGGTAGAGCAAGTGTAGCATGAGTACAACCACTAGCACTCTGTAGGTATCCTAGGCCAACAACGAAAGAGACACGCAAAAAGCATATAAAGATTGAACACGTATCACATAACAGACTAGCACAGTCATACCTCCTAGTTATGACCAAGGAATCATATTTCATGTAAGGGCAGTAGGTAAGCATATAATCAATTAGGAAAAGTAGTCGAAATAAATGAATGAATGCACTGCCAATAAATATCCCGGTACACACATACTAGCGGTCATTCCGTTTAGTCATGACTCATGTGGGACTCGCGAAGTCCATATACCTATCACTATACCATCCGAGGTCATTTTCCTTCAAACTGTGACCACTCACTGTACCGCCCATTTACCGTCGGATTGTGAGAACCTCATTATATCGCCCGAATTATCACTATCGGACTGTGAGAACACCACTCTTACCTTTTTCCCAGCCTTTAAGACCACCTCGTATCTCCTTCCGTAACCTACTTCAACAATATATAAGTATGAATGATCAAAATAAGCAGGAAATCATAAGCAAGTAATAAATAGTCCTTAATGTTTAAACAATTCCCATTGACCCAAGTAGCAAGATCATACGAGAAATATCATGTTAAAGGTGTTGCACATAGCATATAGAAGCAAGCATTGACAAGTTCATTGGTTACGATATCATCTACCAGCACACAATCAGGTCCTAGATTTTTACATATCAACGCCGATAATTAATAACTTAATCACATTATAATACCATTACAATTACACCGGTGCCCACACAAGTGCTCATCATAGTCACAGGTATAGGATCCCTTTTCACGTCCAATACCCTTTCATTATTCATAAACTATATACATTCTCCAATCGGAGTCTTAAGAGTAAATTGTAACCTAACTCGAAAATTGAACAGGTGCCACGAACCGTCAAGTCTGAGCCTTTCCTTTTTGAATCGCCTCGGAATGCTCCAAATCTCGATCCGAGTAAAGATTAAGTCTTCCCGAAGCTCTGCCGCATCCAAAATCATAAAATGAGTTCAATCTAGTCAAAACATTACTCTACAAGGTTAAACGAGTCTAATGATACCCATATTGCTATTATTTTATTCAAAACCCAAAAACAAACCCAAAGTAATCAAACCAGAGCCCTAATGGAAAAACTGAAATTTTATTTAAAAATTGATTTACCCATGACTTAAATAGTCTAAATCGAGCAAATCATCGAAGACTAACAACGAATCGACTTTTCAATTTCAAAAAAAAAAGCTTAAATTCCATTTTAGAGCAAAATCCCCAAATTTCCAACTCAAATCATGATTTAAAACGCTCAATTAATGGAAGGAATAAGGAGCAAACATTAAAATAGGGATTAGAATCTTACCCCAAAGCCCAATCGTGAAAAAAGCCTTTGAAATTGCCCCAATCCGAGCTTTAGAACTCAAAATGTGAAAGTGGGAAATGACTCGGATTAAGGGACTTATTACTGCCATATCATGACCCTTCTTTGCTATCGCGAAGGGCCCGCGCGATCTCGTTCCACTGCCCTGACCCAAACAACCACGAATGCGAGACAGCCTCCGCGATCGTGAAGCACAGCCTTCATGGGTCCTCTCTAGAGAACGCGGCCCGCCGCCCTCGAACGTGACCCAACCTTCCTCCCTTTAACGCGAACGCTACGGCCCAGTCGCGATCGCGAAAAAGGACCACTCGCACTAGAAACCAACAATTCAAAAACATCCACGGATTTAACACTCAAAACTCATCCGGAACCTCCCGGACACAAACCAAAAGTGTAACTTGAGTATAATTGATGCTCGAACTTGCTTGGATCGACGAAACACCCATACGAGATCGTTAAGGCACTATTAACCATGAAAATGCCCTAACTTTATCAAAAACCAAAACTTTGACACCAAGCATCCAAAACCTTCCCGAACCCCTCGGGACCCGTACCAATGACTTGACCAAGTCATAAATTATATTCCGGACCTAATGAAATCGACTATACTCTGAAAAAGACGCATTTACCTCAGATGTTGACTTTGGTCAACCATTCTCATTTCTTGATCTTCGACTAAAAATGCATATATTTACCCATTGTTGCCTCACATTTTAGTACTTTTAATTGTCTTTTGAGTACAAATCATATTTCTTCGTGCTTAATATTATATTTTTACTGTATAGGAATAAAGCAATGTGAAGATGGAAAGATTTGGAACAAAAATTTAATAAAAAGTAAGAAAAGAAATTGAAAAGAGAAAAGGAAAGGACACAAGAAAGGGACATCATGAGTGAAGCAATAGGCTGAAGATTATTTTAAAGTCACAACATGCAACTTGAATTGAAGTTATTGACGTGGCAGCAAATAAGTTTACAATATTAATTAGTGCTTCAGTGAATTTACCAGACTTTCCAAACGTAGTAGAACGCGAGGCACAAGCTAGTTGTGCGCTTCGCCACGCGAAAACAAAGATCCACAATTTTAATTCTTCCAAATTAGTTTTGGACTGAGTTATTTTGTTTGGATTTTTTCCACACCTATAAATAGTCCATAACACACAACTTTTAGACAACTTTGGACAACTTGAAACCCTTAGTTCAGAACTTTTACCTAGAGAGAACTTGGAGCCGCCGTGGAGGCCGCAGTTACAGGGTTTTACCTTCTCTTCTCTATAATACTTATTTTGACATTTTTATTCGGATGATTGTTGTTTTTCCTCCATGTCTATGTGGAGCTAAACTCTTTAATTCTAGGGTTGTGGCGAAAGACATGATAGTTGGTTTGGCGACAATTTTTATCAATTAAATTTTCATATTTTGGGTTGCTTATTTATTCTTAATCTTAATTATTTGATTATCTGGCCAATAGTTAAACACTATCTATGGCATGTGAATTGAACTAGGGATAGGGAATTTGCATGCGTAATAAGAATAAATAGGGCTTGTTCGATATAATCGTTTAGCTAATAAGGATAGGAATATACCCTTTAGCCTTGCTTAGTTGAATACGGAGAAGTAAATGCGTTCTTGTTACTTCTGACGACCATAGGGATATAGGCATTATAGTAGCATCTACAGGCTTATGAGCAACTCGGAAGATACTCATAAAGTTATAATTAACCCATTAACCAGTAACCCAGTAAATAAAATAGGTAGAATTGTCAGAAGATCAACTGGATTGTCGAAAGCCATGACCCTGGAGCTCTCCATCATATGTTAAACCTTACAATCTTTGTCACAATACTCTCAGTCACGAAAACACTCATCACAAATTGTTTACTTTTCAGTTTTAGTTTAGTTACAACAAACACCTTGATTTTCACTTTATTGAATAGTTTTATTCGAATTTGAATTAGTTTAACAGTAGAGTCTAAGTCTCTGTGTGATCGATATCTGGACTTAAAAGTCCATATTACTTGTACGACTGCGTATACTTACGTGTACGTTTGGGAGCAACATTTCTTAACTTAAGAATTTCTAAAATATCATTTTCCTTACCTAAAACTCACCCCAAAGATTTAGGAATTGCTCCACCCATCTCCACAAGTCATAGACATCAATACGAAGCTAACAAAATCAACGAATTTCCAATATGAGTCTTATTTCTTCCTGTGACCATCTTTTCACCTTTAATAAGCATATTAAATACTTAAACCAACTTAATTGTCAAAAACCAATCAAACGAACTCTAAAGTTAGTTCTGTTAATTTCTATAGGTCATAAATAGTATTACAAATCCAACGAAATCTTCAGGTCGCCTATCAGAGCACATTTTCCCAAAACAAGCAATTAATCCAAATAATTAATAACTATGATTTTTCCAAAATGAGAACTTCTCCCAAAGTGAACCAAATGATATCTATTGGACTTTAAATTTTTGCAAGTTAGTCAAAATAATTTTTACGGAGCTTCTGGAATAGACGACACGCAAAACAGAGCATCAGTTCTAAAAATGACCGATCGGATCGTTACATCAATGATATCTACTTTCATTAGAATTTCTACATAGGACACAAGTTGGTTCCACATTAATTCCCCATATTAGTAACCTGTCAGCTGTAGGCATCCTCCTATGGAAATGAAGCCACATAATAAGTAGAGCTTTTGGTCTTGCACTGTTTTGAAACATTATACATTTCCATGTCTTTGGGGTAGGTCTATCCAGGAGTTGGAAATAGATGTGCTTGATCATTCTTCTATTTGGCTTGCTAGGAGTTGGGGCTTGTTCCAGTATCCTTCTAGCACCAATGATCTGTCTGACCATCCAGCTTTCCTGATCAGGCATAGGAGTTATGTGGAAAGTGCGGTTTTCGATATAATAAAAGTGGATCATCTAATTCACAACCTTTCCTGCTTATTGGTCAAATTTCAGCACATTTTAGCAATTGTAGCATTATTCCATAAGTGCATATTAGTGAGATTGTGTACACCATTTACTTTAGTTAGCGCACCCTCTCCCATGCCACTGGAGCTCTTTTGTAATTAAATTAGTCCCAGACTGTTGGCATATAGCCATGTGTGAAGTTTTGATAATTGAAAAAGTGAACAGAGTGAACCTACAATGTAAAGAAAACTAGGTCTAGTTACATGTGATAATCGACAAAGTAATTGAGCAAAGCAAGAACAACTGGTTGAGATAAAGTAGAGGTTCCAGATAATGTAAAAGGGCCTGAAAAGGCATACAACATAGGATGGATAGAACATGTCCACAGACATGTTTCAAGGCAAAGAATTAGCAGAGAAAAAAGCAGACATATGAAAATAGATGAGCAACATATCTTTGTCAAGGCAAGACATGTGAAACGGTGAAAGCACAGGGTGAATGAGATGCAGATAAGTACTAGTTCAATGAGATGAAGATGACTCAGTCCTAGAGCAGCTCATTGAAGAATAGAAAAAATATGTAAACATGTTATATTACAAAGGAGTCTTTAGGTATAGTTGGTCAATGAATCAGGAGAGGAAGAAATTATGAGGAAATGGTAAGGATGACTCAGAAGTATTTTGTTCAAAGTAAAGAGAGTTGCAGACAGAGCATATGAACCAGGTCTGCAAACATGTTCTAACATAGAGAAATAACACGATCAGAGTCAAAGAGCTAGACAAGGCTGACAACATGCTTTATTCCAGCAATGTATAAATTTGAATGAAGAAGAAGACAGATGATACGCTCAAATTACACCTTTTAATGGCATAACGCGGATGTTGTCAAATATAGTAACCCAATAAGGTTAGGGTCGAATCCCACAGAGAACAATATGTAGGCGTTTTAAGCAGATTAGGAATTATCACCAACACCAGCTAGGCCGAACGCATCAATGGTGGTTTTTAGATATGGTTTTGATAAAATACAAAAATATTAAATCTAATCTAGAAAGCAAGTAAGTTAATCAATGGACACAAGAATGGAATAAAGGAAACTACTTCTCAAGTAACGATCCAATATATTTCACGAATTACAGATAATGGTAATATTATGTTAATTAGCCTCGGATAATAACTCTAAATTAACTTCTCCCGAAGATTAACTAGACTACCTAATTGAATATCCCTAAAGCAATTAGGAGAATTAAGAACACTCGACTATGGCTACAAGTGGTATCGCCTATTCCTAGGTCAATTTCCATTAGATGGGGGTTAACGCCCCAAATTCATGTTAATTATTCTATCCCAACCCCGTTCTTCCTCTTCCGAGTTTTAAACAAAGTAAATGGGCAAGTCCTAGGGTTAGCTACTCCCTTGAGAAACGTTGAAGAACAAGAATAATTAAGATAACAATAACTTACTTGATTAAAAATAATGTTGATCAATAAATAAGCACAACAAGAGTTTCAATCTCAATTGTCACCAAGAAATTCCCATAAACAAGGTCCAATAAAAGAAAGAAAATATACGTAGGAACCTTAGCCTCCAAACTTGTGTTTTATGCCAAAGATATCTAAGAATTGTGGCTTATGAAATATTTATTAGTGTAGGAAAAATACCCCAAACAAAATAACCCAGTCCAAATCGGATTGGGATAAAATATTCCGCCAAAACTGGGCCAACTGGGCCTCGGAAAATTGTTGAGTGCGTCGCACCACAGTGAAATTGGAGGCGTCCAGTACCACAACGTCATGGGACGCTTAATGTTGCATCTCATTCAATTGCTGGCTGCCAGGTAAGCAACTCATTAATTTCAATTGTAATTTGCTTGCTATTGCACTGCTTCTTGGGAAATCATTACAACATCATGATATCTCCTTGTTTATTTAATTTTCTGTTTTCGTAATTTTAACACATGTCATCAAATTTTGGTTCAAATCTCTTCATCTTCGCACCATTTTATTCCTACACGTTAAAAATATAATATTAGCACAAGTTCTTATAATTAATACTCAAACGACGATTAAATGTACTAAATGTGAGGCAAATAATGACTAAATATATGCATTTCTTGCCAAACATCAATAGACACGGAGCAACATATGAATAATGAAACAGGTCTATCAACATGTTCCATCATCCATCACAAAAGCAGACTCAAGATAGAGTCGCAGGAATGAATGAGAAGGGGATGATGAAATAGGCTTGTGAACATGTTCCATCTCAGACAGTGCAGTGATTCAGAGGCAGATGAACTAGGTGGATGAAACAGGTTCATGAACATGTTCCAGTGCAAGTCCTACAACAAATAGGATTTGCAGATTTATGGTAAAGACTTAGCGGTCAAGTATGCAGATTTCTTGCCATATTTGTTGGGATTAGTAAGACTTCTACAAGGACAAGAAGCCGACTCAACAAGGCAAGAATTCAAATACATAAAAACCCTGACATCTTATAGGCCTACTCAAAGAGGGTTTTGTGTTTGCCAACCTGTTGTGCACTCAATGTTATAAATATCTAAGTAATACCAAGAAGAAGGTTTGCCCACCTAGAAGAGAGAATTCAGAATATTGAGCGATTAAATGATACATCAAGAATATTCAAGAATCTAGGCATGCGCCCCTAGTGTAAGAAGAAAGATTAAAGGAGATGTACTACTGTCTAATGTTTCCCAGTTCTTAAGTCTAGAAAACTTGTATTAGGTTGGGCTATCGAGTTGTACTTTATCCATTTTATTAAAAGCAGTTAAGTTAGTACAAAAAAGTTGTAAATTCAACTTCAAGTTGGAGATCAACTTGAAGGTTTCTTTCTGGTCCGAGGTTGATTAGGAAGATAAGGATTAGAGGTTCGTTCCTACGTTATAGAGGCTGTAACTTGAATTTGCAGAGGCTCATCGTTGTAGTGGAGTTTTGGGGAAAATCCTTGTCACAACCTAACCCGCCATGATCGGCACCCATCTAAATCCTAACGGGTGAACCAATATACATATCACCTAATCCATTCAATGCGATTTTTAGATAAATCAGGCTAAACAATTATTACTTATTTAACAACAAAAGAACAAGCAAATCATGTCATAAATACTGTAGTAAGTACGGAAGTTCTAGCTAGTACAATCTCTAAAATCCGAAAGTTATCGTACAGGACTCTAAGCCAAAAACACGTCTAAGAACTGAAATCTGCCTAATAAATATCCACAATGTCCAGAATAAGAAAAGACATCACAAGTCAAAGATCTTCGGGCGGCTTGGCATGAGAAAAAGCTCACCCCAAAATCTGTCAGCAAATATCCTCCACGCTAGATGTGAGGACGAGTAGCGGTCTCTATATCAAAATCTGCACTAAAAAATGTAGCAAAGTAGTATCCGTACAAACACTATATACCGGTAAGCATCTGTCACGACCCAACCAGGGGCCATGACGGGTACCCGGGGCTAACCACCAAGCACCGCTCATACCATTACCTATCATACTCATCAAGCGTTCATTCATTAATCTTATACTCAAATCATAGGAAAACCATTTTTCACTTTGAAACATAATTACCTTTATATACATAAGCCCTTCGGCTATCAAAATATTATACATACGATAAGGACATCGTGAGACCATACTACCCACATATATGTATCTACGAGCCTCTACTAGAGTGCTAGACATAGGGACGGGACAAGATCTCGTCATGCCCAAAATACATGTATATACACAAAAGAATAAGTCAATGGCACCTCCGGAACAATGGAGTGCTCTCAAGTTAGCTAATAGTTTCTACGAGTCTGGATCACCTCCCTGCCTACCTGTGGGCATGAACATAGCGTACAAAGAAAACGGACGTCAGTACGAACATTGTACTGAGTATGTAAAGTATGAATGAAATGAACATAATAAAGAAATCATAAGACATAAGATGAATATATAACCTGCGTAACTTTTAAGGGTGGATACATTTCATACATATATTCTATATATAATCATAGTACATGTATCATCATAGCGCATACATTATCGTATCATATATATATATATATATATATATATATATATATATATATATATATATATATATATTTAACGCCCCGCCTTCGCGGTGACATGCCCGGCCTATATTAAGCAGCCCGCCTTCGCGGTGACATGCCCGGCCATTTAGGCACGGTGGAATCGCATCATCATATACCCATCGTAAACTTAACATTTTCATACATTGTATAGGCATATCATAAGCTTAGCGTCATTATACACTTATCATCAAACATACATTAGAACTTGAAGGCAACTATGGCTATGTCGGGGTGGCATAAGGTCGTGAACCTCCAATTATATTATGGAGTGATCATAATCATTATGTCTCACCTTGAAGGGACTAACATTTTAAGGTGAGTGTACACAAGAAAAGCATAAATGGAACCATATTTAGGATCATTAACCTCATGGACATCGTATGTTACTCTAGGATTCTTTATACTTAAATTCATCATCATCATTATCATGCTTGTATCGTATCTCTTTTCTTTTTCGTATGCGTATGTAGCTCTTTATAGTCATGGACTCATAATTTCTGTTATTCAGGAAGATCACGAAAAAATAGGAAAATTCATGTCATAGGAGTCATGCCTTAGAAGGAGAGGATTAGCCTTACATACCTCTTTCGTTTAGCTATTCTATCGTTTGATCGTTCTCCTTCGATGCTCGCGTTTCTACCTTCAAGAAAGTTCGTATTAACATTAGCTAATCGATTATAAGAACATGCTTACTAAAGCTAGAGGAAATTGGGCAGCATTTCCTTTGTTTATAAAACTTTCCTCATATTACATATCAACTCCTAAACATCCATAACAATATTCACAATATTATAAGCAACAATCATCATTCATTTATATTATCCATATTTCACAATTTCACTTCAATTCCTCCATAATCATGGTCATAGTAGACTATTACGTTTTCTCCCATATAATGCTTATCTCATGTCCTAAATGTCATTTATAACATAATTATAATCACAACATATCAATATTCATGACTCATTCTAAACTACTACTCAAAATCTCATTATCCTCACATTCATAACCCATTTTCTATATTCTTCTACAATCCAAGTCTTTCAACCTCTCATTACGTTAAACCACATGGAATGATCATAAAACTTACCTTAGATAGTGTAAGAATAAGCCTTGAGCAGAGATACTCCTTTTGTACCAAAACCCTAGCTTCACTTCTACTTAGATTCCTTGTCTTGGATGAACTCTAGTGAGCTTCTTACACTTAACTCTCTTGGTTTGATGAAGTTGACCTTGAATCTCTCTTGAGTTCTTATGGAAGAAGTGTGTGGAACCTCTCTAGAAGCCTTGAGAGAGATGAAGAAGTGTGGGAAATGAAATTAGTGAAGTGGGATCACATTTATATAATTGAACTTAACTCAGCCCATCGGGACTTCCACGGACACTTATACGGTCCGTATAACATTGCACGGCCTGTATAAGTGGTCGTGGTTCACCACCAGGCAAACATCATCTCTGTTGGGTGTTATACGGACCCTTACACGGACCGTATAATGTTATGCGGACCGTATAAGTCGGTCGTATAACCCCATTTCCCTGAAATGATCTCCGTCGTTCGTTTGATCTCCAATCCTTATGGAACCTTCTTGACACTTGTTTAACACCTCGTTAACAATGTAAGGGAAATTATAACTCTTCTCCAAAACATCATTAAGCCATCATTAATTCGATACTCGTAAATCTTGTCCGACACACAACATATACCTTGCTTTCCTTAACAACTTTCGTTTCCTACCTCAATTGTCTTTGGAATCTCATTTAGAATCATCAAATGTTATTTCTTACTTATCAAAACATCATATATGTCGTGCCCTTCATTAATCTATTCACTGTACGTTAATGGAAAATTTTCGAGGTGTAACATTTCTTCCCCCCTTTTGGAACATTCGTCCTCGAATGTTAAGCACTCGGGAATTCTATGAAAATTTTGCCAGAGTTTTCCCTATAATATGGCACTACCATCCTATCGCAACGGCCCACAATAACATTGCCTCATAGGGCCACAACACAATAGCAATATAAGTTGGCCATACACGACCCATATGCATAAAAAGAAAACATACATACCTCATAATCCCGATGTTTCATCGCGGATCTCTTCTGGGGGCTGAAATAAGTGTGGGTATTTGGATTTCATACTCTCTTCTACTTCCCAAGTCATTTCTTCTCGGTTGTTATTTCTCCATAAGACTTTAACTGAGGATACTTCCTTATTTCGAAGTCTCCGTACCTGCCTGTCTAATATGGCAATGGGCACTTCTTCATAGACTAGCTTTTCTATCATTTGAACATCATCTACTGGAATAATCCTCGTAGGATCTCCAACACACTTGTGGAGCATTGAGACATGGAAAAGCGATGGATTAATTCAAGTTTTAGAGGCAAGTCCAATTCATAAGCTACTTGACCCACTTTGCGGATAATCTTATAGGGTCCAATATATCGAGGACTTAACTTTCCTTTCTTACCAAATATCATCACTCCTTTCATTGGTGACACCTTTAAGAATACCCAATCATCAACTTGAAATTCTAAGTCTCGCCGGCGGTTGTCCGCATAAGATTTTTGGCGACTTTGGGCTGTCGATTATCGATCTCGGATCACCTTGACTTTTTCTACTGCTTGCTGAATCAACTCAGGGCCTATTAGCTGTACTTCTGCTATTTCAAACCATCCAACTGGGGATCTGCACTTCCTTCCATATAGAGCTTCATACGGAGCCATTTGAATACTGGAATGGTAGCTATTATTATATGCAAACTCAATAAGGGGTAAGTGGTCATCCCAACTACCACCAAAATCTAGAACACATGCCCTTCATATCCTCCAAGGTCTGAATGGTATGTTCGGCTTGCCCATTAGTTTGCGAATGAAATGCCGTGCTAAGCTTTACTTGAGTACCTAAGCCTTCTTGGAAAGATTTTCAGAACTTGGCTGTAAACTGCGCTCCTCTATCTATGATAATGGATATCGGAATACCATGGAGTCGTACAATCTCTTTGAGATACAACCTTGCATAATCTTCTCGAGTATGTGGTTCGATTTGGAAGAAAATGGCCGCTTTCGTGCGAGTCTGTCCACGATCACCCATATGGAATCATACTTGCCTCGGGAATGGGGTAATCCCACAATAAAATCCATGTTGATCACTTCCCATTTCCAAGTAGGGATTTCCATTACTTGCAATAATCCTCCTGGCTTTTGATGTTCGATTTTCACTTACTGGCAATTTGGACATTGAGCTACAAATTCTGCTATGTCTTTCTTCATTCCATCCCACCAATAAATTAACTTGAGATCATGATACATCTTTGTCGCTCCTGGATGAATAGAATACCGAGAATAATGAGCTTCTTCTAGAATTCGGCGACGTAATCCTGTAACATTCGGAACACATAGCCTACCTCGGTATCTAAGAATTCCATCTATAGAAGTTTCAAATGGAGACTTCTCTTTTTCATAAAATGTGTCTCTATAATGGCTTAATTGAGGATCTTCATATTGCTACTCTTTCACTTCCATATTCAAGGACGAAACTGTGGGATTATTATTACCAACTTCTGTACTACCTGAATCAATTAAACGTACTCCAAGATTAGCTAGTTGGTGGAGCTCATAAATCAATTCTTTCTTTTAGAAGGAACTTCACATAGTCGCCCATTGATCGGGCCGAGCGCATCGCCTACTACATTTGCCTTCCGGGGTGGTATAAAATACTCACATCATAATCTTTCAATAATTCTAACCACCGCCCTCGCCGCAGGTTCAACTCCTTCTGTTTGAAAATGTATTGCAGACTCTTGTGATCTGTATAGATATCAACATGCACACTATACAAGTAATGTCTCCACATCTTTAATGCATGAATAACTGTAGCCAATTCGAGATCATGAGTTGGGTAGTTCTTTTCATGTTTCCGCAGCTGCCTCGAAGCATAAGCGATGACTTTACCGTGCTATATTAACACACATCCTAACCCAATACCGGAAGCATCACAATATACAACATAACCATCTGGCCCTTCTGGGAGTGTTAAGACCGGAGCTGAAGTTAACCTATCCTTCAATTCCTGAAAGCTACGCTCACAAGCATCATTCCACTGAAATTTAGCTGACTTCTGGGTTAGCTTTGTCAATGGGGCTGAAATAGAGGAAAATCCTTCTACGAACCTTCTATAGTAACCTGCCAATCCCAGAAAACTACGGACTTCTGTAGGCGTCGTAGGCCTTGGCCAAGTCTTCACAGCTTCAATTTTCTGAATATCAACTCGAATGCCATCATTTGAAATAACATGACCCAAAAATGTCACAGAATTTAGCCAAAACTCGTACTTTGAAAATTTGGCATACAATTCCCAAGTTCGAAGAATTCCAAGAACAATACGTAAATGATCTGCATGTTCTGATTCTGTGCGAGAGTATACCAGAATATCATCAATGAATACTATTACGAATAAATCCAAGAGAGGCCTAAATACATTATTCATCAAATTCATGAACACTGTCGGAGCATTCGTTAACCCAAATGACATCACTCGGAATTCATAATGGTCATATCTCATTCTAAAAGCTGTTTTGAGAATATCTTCTTCTTTAACTCTCACTTGGTGATAACCTGACCTCAAGTCTATTTTGGAAAACCACTTGGCACCTTGTAATTGATCAAACAAATCATCAATCCTTGGGAGAGGATATTTGTTCTTTATCGTCACCTTATTCAACTGCCTATAATCGATACACATTCGTAAGGAACCATCTTTCTTTCTCACGAATAGGATTGGTCCTCCCCACGGTGATGAATTGGGTCTAATAAACCCTTTCTCAAGCAAATCTTTCAACTGTGCCTTTAACTCTTTCAATTCTGCCGGAGCCATTCGGTAAGGAGGAATAGAAATAGGCTTGGTGTTCGGCAACACATCAATAGCAAAATCAATCTCTCTTTCTGGAGGAAGGCTTGGAAGTTCATCTGGAAATACATCCGAAAATTCATTCACTACCGGAACGGATTGGAAGGTTGGCGACTTTGCTTTGGTAGCATGAACTCGGACTAAGTGATAGATATAGCCCTTAGCTATCATCTTTCTTGCCTTAAGGTAGAAAATAAACCTACTTCTTGGGGATGCTGTGTTACCCTTCCATTCAAGCACGGGCTCTCCCGGAAATTGAAATCGAACTACTTTCATTCGGCAATCAACATTAGCATAACATGAGGCCAACCAATCCATACCCATAATCACATCGAAATCTAACATTTTCAGCTCAACTAAATCAGCTTTAGTCTGGCGGTCGCATATCACAATTACACAATTTTTGTACATTTGTCTAGCTATCACGGGATCACCAACCGGAGTAGATACCTCAAAAGGTTTAATTGGCTTGGGTTTCACCCCAATACGACCAGCAACATATGGAGTAATATAAGATAGGGTAGAACCCGAATCTATCAATGCATACACATCATGGAAAAATACGACACATCATGGAAAAATACGGACAATATACCTGTAACCACAGCCGGGGAGGACTCAAGATCCTCTCGTCCGGCTAAAGCATACATACGGGGCTGGGTGGCACTTGAAGTAGATGCTCCCCCTCTGCCTCTACCTCGACCTGCTGGAATTTGGGGAGTCTGCCCTACGTGCGCACTGAAGAAGAACCAGCTGCTGATCTTGTGGGCTGAACCCCACCTCTACCATACCTCGAGGGACAATTACGCATCAAGTGCCCAATCTATCCACAAACATAGCAAGCATCTGTGCCCTGGTGACATGGCCCCGAATGTAATTTACCGCACTGACTACATCGCGGCACTGGTGGTCTCCTCTGACTATGATCACCCCCAAACTGAGAACCTGGAGCTCCCGAACTCTGACCCTGTCCTGAAGGAAAGAAGCGATCAAATCTCCTACCTGCAAATCGTAGAGGCGCACTAGTCGCCGACTGGCCTGAGTGTCTAGAATATATCTACCTTGATCCCCCTCTATAATCACTACCTGCCCCCATAGATCTGGCCCTCTTGCTTTGCCCTCTATCAATATCACGATCACCCCTTTGCGGATGTTGTTGTCCTTCTAAATTCTAGGCATGGGCTTGAATGCGGGAAATATCCATCCCATCTTGCAACGAAGCCGTCAAGCAGTCCTTGAACAAATGTGGCCCTAATCCACTCACGAATTAGTGCACTCTATCCCCCATGTCGACCACCATAGTCGGGGCATATCTAGCCAATGCATTAAACTGAAGGCTATGCTCCCGGGCACTCATATTTCTTTGTTTTAGATTTAAGAACCTATCCGCTCTAGCTCGGCGGACCTCGGGTGGTAAATAGTTACGGATGAAGGCATCTACAAATTCTTGCAAAACGGGAGGAGGCGCGTTCTCTTTTCTTGATGATATCCAATTATTGTACCATAATACGGCCACATCCCGGAGTCTATAAGATGCCAACTCCACATATTCAGTTTCGGAGGCATGAATAATCTTCAATGTTCTCAACATCTCATCAATAAAACTTTGCGGGTCTTCATTCGGCTTTGACCCGAAAAACTCCGGAGGATTCAAACTCATGAAATCACGGGCTCTAGTACTAACGGCCCTGTCACTTGAACCTGAGCCCTGCCGCTGTACCTGGGCGGCAACTAACTGCATCAATAGACGAATAGCCTCGGTCACTTGTTGACCCGGAGTAGCCGGTAGAGGAACTGGAGGCATAGGAGCTGGAGCTGAAGCTCCCTCTTGTTCTTCTAAATTAGGCGGAGTAGGAGAAGCTTTAGATGGAGCCTCATTATGTGATTCACCCTCTTCTACATTCATTGGCGGCTCCTTTTCTATTCGCCTTTTTATCGTAACCTTGCCCTTCTGGGCAGCTGCAGCTTTTCCCTTTGGCAGCATCTCTGAAATCATGACACACTATTAGAGAGGAGAAAATCTTATACACGGCTCTATCGCACGATCTCGTAAGAAGAAGAATGGTCATTTTTCCTAAATTCCCTGTAGCCTCCTGTTTATTAGTGCGGCGCGTAACACACCATAAACAAGACTCTACTAGACATAGCTTGTAGACACATCCTAGGATTGAACTGCTCTGATACCACTTTTGTCACGACCCAACTAGGGGCCATGACGGGTACCCGGGGCTAACCACCGAGCACCGCTCATACCATTACCCATCGGACTCATCAAGCGTTCATTCATTAATCTTATACTCAAATCATAGGAAAACCATTTTTCACTTTGAAATATAATTACCTTTATATGCATAAGCCCTTCAGCTATCAAAATATTATACATACAATAAGGACATCGTGAGACCATACTACCCACACATACGTATCTACAGGCCTCTACTAGAGTGCTAGACATAGGGACGGGACAGGACCCCGTCGTGCCCAAAATACATGTATATACACAAAAGAATAAGTCAATGGCACCTCCGGAACAATGGAGTGCTCTCAAGTCAGCTAATAGCTCCTACGAGTCTGGATCACCTCCCTGCCTACCTGTGGGCATGAACACAGCGTCCAAAGAAAACGGACGTCAGTACGAACATTGTACTGAGTATGTAAGATATGAATGAAATGAACATAATAAAGAAATCATAAGACATAAGATGAAGATATAACCTGCGTAACTTTTAAGGGTGGATACATTTCATACATATATTCTATATATAATCATAGTACATGTATCATCATAGCGCATACATCATCGTATCATATATATATATATATCATCATCGTTAACCCGTGTCCAGGTAACCATCATATGCCGCCCACTAGTGGTGTCATGCCCGGCCCTCTAGGCTCGGTGTAAACATAGCAGCCCGCCTTAGCGGTGACATGCCCGGCCATTTAGGCATGGTGGAATCGTATGCAGCCCACCTTCGCGGTGACATGCCCGGCCATTTAGGCACGGTGGAATCGCATCATCAAATACCCATTGTAAACTTAACATTTTCATACATTGCATAGGCATATCATAAGCTTAGCGTCATTGTACACTTATCATCAAACATACATTAGAACTTGAAGGCAACTATGGCTATGTCGGGGTGGCATAAGGTCGTGAACCCCCAATTATATTATGGAGTGATCATAATCATTATGTCTCACCTTGAAGGGACTAACATTTTAAGGTGAGTATACGCAAGAAAAGCATAAATGGAACCATATTTAGGATCATTAACCTCATGGACATCGTATGTTACTCTAGGATTGTTTATACTTAAATTCATCATCATTATTATCATGCTCGTATCGTATATCTTTTCTTTTTCATATGCGCATGTAGCTCTTTATAGTCATGGACTCATAATTTTCGTTATTCAGGAAGATCACGGAAAAGTAGGAAAATTCATGGCATAGGAGTCATGCCTTAGAAGGAGAGGATTAGCCTTACATACCTCTTTCGTTTAGCTATTCTATCATTTGATCGTTCTCCTTCGATGCTCGCGTTTCTACCTTCAAGAAAGTTCGTATTAACATTAGCTAATCGATTATAAGAATATGCTTACTAAGGCTAGAGGAAATTGGGCAGCATTTCCTTTGTTTCTACAACTTTCCTCATATTACATATCAACTCCCAAACATCCATAACTACATTCACAATATTATAAGCAACAATCATCATTCATCTACATTATCCATATTTCACAATTTCACTTCAATTCCTCCATAATCATGGTCATAGTACACTATTACGTTTTCTCACATATAATGCTTATCCCATGTCCTAAATTTCATTTATAACATAATTATAATCACAACATACTAATATTCATGACTCATTCCAAACTACTACTCAAAATCCCATTATCCTCACATTCATAACCCATTTTCTATATTCTTCTACAATTCAAGTCTTTGAACCTCTTATTACCTTAAACCACATGGAATGATCATAAAACTTATCTTAGATAGTGTAGGAATAAGCCTTGAGTGGAGATACTCCTCTTGCACCAAAACCCTAGCTTCACTTCTACTTAGATTCCTTGTCTTGGATAAACTCTAGTGAGCTTCTTGGATAAACTCTAGTGAGCTTCTTACACTTAACTCTCTTGGTTTGATGAAGTTGATCTTGAATCTCTCTTGAGTTCTTATGGAAGAAGTGTGTGGAATCCTCTAGAAGCCTTGAGAGAGAGATGAAGAAGTGTGGGAAATGAAATTAGCGAAGTGGGATCACATTCATAGGCCGACTAAGATTAGTATTATGCATAGCTTATGAAATCAATAAAATAAATAAGCTAGTCAATCATACATGAATATCAATACATCACAACAAGTCAACCACGAACAATCACAACAAATCACCAAGTTGCCAAGAATCACAAACACGTCAACCACAACTGAAATAAATTTACCACTATAACCCCACTCACTGTACACAGATGCTATCTGATGTCATAGCTCAGTAGTCATGACCTGCAGGGGACCCATGGTGTCCATGTACCACTCGTTCCGGAACACTCCTCGGACCCGAGCATATCTTCCGCTCCAGAACGAACATCGGACGCGGGATATAACAATAAACCTCTCGTTTCTGGAACTATCCTTGGACCACGAGCCCATAATCTAGGCCACATGTGTGCCTTGTCATACCTTTTACAGAACAATGTTTCTTACCTTCTCAATATCCATATTCACCTCATCATTTCATGTCACAACACCCTCGAGAAGACTATATTTACTTCTCATCACAATACAACCACTGCAGATTGAATCACACAGGAATAATGGCATGAAGCCTACACAACATTTAATCACAAACACATAGGAGCTTAACCACACAATATCATATAATGAATACTAGACATGCTTTCTCCTAATGAAATCACAAACATACATTCAACTAACTAAAGTCTAACTCAAGTAAACCATAACCTACCTCAAAGTAGAGCTGGAACAATGCCTGTCACTCTGCCGTAGCCTTTCCTTTCCTCAAAGCCTCAATACGTTCACGGTCTAGAAATAAAAGACTCAATGAGTCACATTGCTCAATTTGTAAATACCAAGGTAAGAAATACCCTTCCCTCTCCCCATTCTAAGGGTGGATGATTTTCTAGGTGATAGACAACCTATCAAAAGCCCCTAATATTCATAAACCATCAATTTCTACCACATTCTATCAAACATTCCCATTACAACAGTTTTCTATGGCAAAGACACCATTTTTATAGAACCCCAGGTCTCCAATCACTTAGTTTATGTCTCTAACTGTTCAATTTATAATCAAGATCAACTAACCAATGCATTTAGATGATAATTAAGCAATAATAGCCATAACCCATCAAGTTTAGAAGGTTTATTAATATTCTAGGGTTTCAATTTCACCATTAAAAACCCATGGAGATGATTACATTAATGAAGGGGAAAGGAATGATAGAATGAAAAGTAATGGAACTTACCTCACAAGGTTGTCTTGCCCTAGCTTGAAAATTCTCTCTATGTGTTTGTTAGGAAGTGTGTTGGGGTGTTATGAATGAGAAAATAAAACTAAGGCATTAAAAACCCGGCTACTGCTTCCCGTCGACCGCTGCAGCTGTCCCGCTATAGCGGTCCCCAACTATCTCGCCTGACCGCTATGGGGGTCGGTTCACCGCTATAGCGGTACCGCCGTAGCAGTCCACCGTCCACCACAGTGGCCACCAAAGAAATGGATGGCCGCTTGCAGGGGTCAAGGCACCGCTATAGTGGTACCACCGCAACGGTAGTCCCACCGCTGCAGAGGTCCATTTTGGGCAGTGAGGTCGGCTTTTTGTCCAGTTTTTCCCCTATCACCCCACATTTCATCTAAGGCCTCAAAACATAACACAAAACATGCAGACATACAAAAAGACGCCCTACAAATCCACCCGCGGCCTCGGAATTCCCAATGGAGTCCTAAATTCTTGTAACGACCGGAAGGGTCGTTACAATCCTATAGAGGTATAGGTCGTGGTTTTTTTTATCCTTTGTGAGTCAGATGGTTTCCACGTAAAAATCACTGTGTTCTTTACTTACCTGTAATTTATACTCTGTAAGACGCTATCATAGAACAAGTGAAGTAACGTGTTCTATCCTTAGGCGAAAATCAATTATTGATCAGGATAGACGGTCGTGCAACTTAAGAATGTGGTAGCAGAGATGGTTCTCCTCAAAAGGATAACACCTTAGGAGAAGATCATGATAAGAGTTACACCATCTACGAGACTCAGTGAAGAAAGATCAATCAGCAGGACATCATGTTTCAATGGAGAACACTTTGCATTGTGGAAAAACCACATGGAGACATATTTGATGGGAGTGGACTATGATATCTGGTTAATTCCCACACGTGGCCCACTTGTTCCTACTCCAACTAGACCTGATGGCTCAAGGAGAATTGAAACGAAAGAAGAATTCTCGGTTGAAGACTTTAGAATGATGGAACTGAATGCTAAAGCAGTGCACATTCTATATTCCGGGTTGGGTATTGTAGAGTACAAAAAAATCGCCTAGATACTCAAGTGCTAAGGAAATTTGGGATTCTGTGATACTAGCTCATGAGCCTAAAGAAGATAGACCAACAATTGCAACGATGCTAAAAAAGTTGTTACGAATGAAGAGCAAGATGTAAGGATCAAAAATTGCCCACTTTGGGGTCCTGGATGGAAAAAGGCCATGACAATTACGTGGAGTTCAAACTTAAATAAAGACACTGAGGATGACGCTAACCACATGGCTCTTGTGGATATTGGAGACTCAGAATTAGATACGGATAAGGACTCACAGGTAAACGTTCTTGACCTAAAGGATAAACTAGACGTGTTCTCGAAGAAAAGGCTCACCTCCTTAATGAGCACTTTAATTAATGAATATCAAGATATGAGCACAAAAAAGGTTCAGCTACTCAATGCCTACACAAGCCTAAAGCACGAATCTATTGAGTTAGAGGTTAGTAAAATAAAGGTTGAAAAGGAGATCAACTCACTAAAAGAACAATTTAGTCAACGTGATACCTTAGTCACATCTCTTAGGATAGAATCCAGAAGCAAAAATAGATAATAATTGGAAAATCTGTAATAAGGGAAGAGTAACTAGAGGTGGAAGCTGAGTAAAGAAGGATGAATAATGAGGTACATTCTGCGAGAGAAAGATCTAGCAAATTGTGCCTTGACTTAGAAAGAATGAGAAAATATCTCGAAAGAGTCAGTTGCTGGACACAATCATCACATATGCTCTCAAGTCTTATGAGTCAAACAAGTACTGCAACCACAGGTCTAGGGTATGACAAGGAACAGGCAAGAAGGGAATCTGCATCAGGGGAATTATGCACACTTTGTGGAAAAATTAGACACTTTAGAGGCAAGTGCCTAGTAAGTATAAGGCATACAGAGAGGAATCTTAAGGGATCAGACAGAGGAGCTAAAATGGGGAACACGAACAGAAAAGGGATAGAAAAAAAGTCCCCATATGTGCCTACAGTATGGACAATAGAAGATAGGACTTATCCTGAAAGCTCAAGGAAAGGATCTGATACTGCCAAAGGAAATATCAGATCTTTTAAGACAAATGAAACAGGAAAGGAGAACATGTCCCCCTATATACCTCCTCATAGGAAAAGAAGAGATGTGACCTACCCTCTCAGCCAAATGAAAGAGCTCACATTAAGATATAGGAATACTAACCCTCTCAAGACTAGTGATATAAGAAAAGGGAACTGGACTACTTATGTATTCTCAAGATGGACAAGAAGAAATGCATTTTACCCTACTGGAAATAAGATTGGGATGAGGTGTGTTAATAGAAGGATGATATCTGCGAAATTGACTGTAATAGGAAAAAGGAACATGTTTTTTCACGAGACTTCAGTACAGACTATGAAAATATTAAAGAAGTTTGCAACAGGAGTAGGAAACAAATTCACTTAGGCTATGCCAGAATGGATGAAGAAAGACTTGATTCACCCTTTTGTATACGGAAAAGGACCCGGGCTAGTATGGGTGCCTAGGACTAATCTTTGATTACCTAACAGTGGCAGTGAAAAGGAAGCAAGCACAAACAACACTAACTCAAAGCTTGCTCAAGATACAAAGATCATTTACATGAAGGCTCCTTTCACTTGCAACATTTTGAAAAAGGAAAAATACGTATTAAGTAAATCATAAGCAGTAATCAGACATACTAGCACTCGTTTTGGGAAATCTTTAAGGAATCATATAGAGAAAATGGGTTTATTAGCACATTTGTCAACTTTGTGGAAAGCACACTGACAGGTGGAAGACTAGGTTCAGCAACTGTGGGAGATGAATCTCAAAGAAAAGGCTAATGAACACTATAGAAGAAACATATTGAGGAACTTGTTCGACGAAATGGAAAATAGAACCAGGGGAACAGGTAGTTAGAACAGGTCCAGGCTCAAGGAAGTAAGCAATTGTCAAGTGACCTCAAAATTGAATATTGAGTCTCAGAGAAAAATAAGGAATCCTATAATGTCAGCCAGAAAAATTAAGCTACTGACAAATTGATAAAGGGTTAAGAAGTTAAGATGAAGACCATGCTAAAAGAATGATGATAACAGTCTTGCTCAAATCAGTTGGCTAGAAACATTAGTTCAGATAAACTGAGTACTTCAAATTTGGTATCTTTTACAAAGTAATTTGTCACAACAACTGGGCTGAAAAAACAAGATTGCACGTGGTTAGTCATTATCACTTTAGGTATGTATTCTTTTCTTTGAAATTAATTGTACATTTCGATCATGAAACAACTTGGACAACCTGTTCTACCTACCCTATCAAGAACATAGCCAATATTAATAGAGCTTTGAGAAAAGACAAAAAAAATCATGATAACCCCTCTTGAAAAACAGCAAAAATCAAATCAATTCGCCTTCCAAAATGACTTTTTACCTCCTCTGTTCAATCCACCTACCCTGCCTCCTCACCTTTATTTAAACCATCCACAAATCCTCAAAATCTTATTAACTCAACCCTCTCCTTCATCACAACACTTAATCCAAGAAAAGAGAAATGTCTTATGACTCAACCAATCCCGACCTCATACCTTATCCGACTGTCATCAACCATCAATTTCCTCTTTTACGAATCTATTCATCTGGAAAGGAAAAAGGGGAAAGAAAAATGGTCGGGGCTTATAGAAAGGGGGAAAGTTCTAAAGAACATACAATAGGGGTTAACACAAAAGGAATCAGTGTCACAACAGCTCTTCAAGAAAATGAGTTGCTCGACATTACGAGTTCAATCCAAGCTAATATCAGAGGTCTACTGGGCAAAACAAATGAAAGAGGTGTATGGGTTTGTGGAAAAATAAGGAAGGAGAAAAATAGAGAAGAACCCTCCACTATGTGGGAGAGAAAAGATGTTCGGATTTTGGTCCTCATGGGCAAAACCGGTGACGAAAGATGGTCGATCTTCTTGGGGTAAAAGGTGGATAAAGATAGTGGTTCTTAGAGAAGCTAGCTGACAAAGATATATACCTCCCTTCCTCTTCAAAGACATTGCTATCAGCTCGCCTTAGGATTCTCCAGTCACTAGACTTAAAGTGTAGGATCTACCCAGGTCAAAGTCCCTAGCAAAGTGACCGGCTTCTTTAAAGTGTTTCTTCAAAATAATGTATCCTAGGTTTTCTAAGTCCTATGTTTGGAAATTGATCTATTTATATAGTTGCAACCAAGGGACTGGAATTGTACTTTACAAAGCGTAATGAAAAACAGTTCCTTATCTTATGAAATTATGCCTTATTTATGTGACTTGAATATCCTTACTATAAACTTACTTGAGTGACTGATTTTGGTTGTATGTTCATTTGGTTCTGTGATTAACCTTTTAATGATGACAAAAGGGAGAAAATTAATTAACTGTGCTTACTTGCTTTTTGACTCATGCTAACCTGGTTTATATTAAGTGAACAAGACTATTAGATGGTTTTTTTTTAAAAATAAATTATGCCCAGCATTTGGGCCTTTTATTAATAAAATGAAAATCAGCAAAAGGTCTAAAAATGGGCCCAAAATCGGGTCCATTAAATCCAAAAAGGCAAAAAAAGGAAACTAAAATCCTAAAAATAAAATATTCTTGACATTTGATGTTTGAAGCCCTAAAATTTAG
>NC_081348.1:62614984-62629838 GCF_029784015.1 Lycium ferocissimum | reverse complement strand
TTACATTAAAATCTAAGGTTTAGCCAAATTATTTTCCAACTGTTCGAAGCTTTCCATAACTCTAATCTCTCTCTTTGAGTACACTTTTCATATATAACAGTCACCACCAAATCCTCCTGTAAGTTCTGATTCTGCAACTTGATAGTAATATGTTGTACATGATCCTCTATGATAGTTACTTCAAATACTTCATCCACAAATATCCATATTTTCCCTGAAACATTCACCAAAGCTGTATGCATGCCCAGTCTTCTCTTATATCCTTCAATATTAAATGCATCTTGAAAAGGCTCCATAAGCCCAATAAAACTAAAATTGTATTGTTGATGAATTTTTATTACTCTTTGAAGTGCTTCCATAGTATTCAGAGACCTGATATTCCAATTAAAGCATTCATCATTAAAAATTTACTTTATTTATAGATGTTCTAGTTTGATATCCACTTCCTGGTGGGGCACTTGTATCTCTTTGAATATTTTTCTTTCCTCTCCTTGCTCCTTTGAAACATTTTGGAGACACATCTCCTTCTCTCATTGTATCTTGATAATGTAACTCCAAAGTTGGGCCATCCAAATCCTTTGCTCTTTGTTGATTTTGTTCCCTATGGTGTTGATTATACTCCTTAGATTGAGAAACGAGTAGCATGTTTTCCTTGTTCTCATTGCCGGCAGAATTAGCATTTTCATTATTGCTACTTTCCTACCCAGTATCCACCTGTGTTATCTCTGTTTCCCTTTGATGTTTCTGTTTACTAGTGTTGTGTGTCTCTTGTGCCTCATCTGTTTATGATGACACTCATTTATTTATTAATACGATTTATTATCATGTTGCGTGAACTAATCTTAGTCGACCTGTGATGCTTCCCAGTACGTGTGGTAGACTGATACAACTCTTGTTTCATTCTTTGAGGTGTAGATGTGTTTCAGGTTGTTGCTTTAAGGTTTCCTTAGTTGCAGTGATGGATATCTTCCTACAACTTCTATACATTTCATTTCGAAGGCGGAAGCTGTGTCTTTTTAAATTGTTTTATCTCTCTGTAATTTCGAAGCTCTTGTACCCGTCTAGATTAGATCCTTGGGAAAGTTGAAGCGTTGTTAAAGAATTAAAGAATGTCTTCGAAATGTTTATTTTATTTACTATTGTTGGTTACTTTTGCTTTCAAAACAACTTTACGAAGGGGGTTTGGTTGGTAAGGGTTCGCCTATCAGGTAGAAATAAGGTAGGTGCCCACATGATCCATAATTTGGGTCGTGACAAACGTCAGTATAGATAATGTACTGAGTATGTAAAGCGAAAATAAAACATATTAGTAGGACATCATAAAGGAGAGAGATACGAGTCAACCTAAACCTCTGAAGTGCCACTGAGGGCCATGAAATGCACAGTGATCATACTTATCTATAATGTCACTCTATGAGACTATATCCATATCGTAACAATAAATAATCGATTGCCCAACTGATTAGTGGTTACTGCCCGATCGGCCGTAGTTCGGTGGTAAATGCATAACTGCCCAACCGACAGTAGCTCGGTGGTAAATGCGTAATTGCCAACCGGGCATAGCTTGGTGGTAAATGCGTAACTGCCCAAATGGCCGTAGCTTGGTGGTAAATACGTAACTACCCAACCGGCTGTAGCTCGGTGGTAAATGCGTAACTACCTAACCGGGCGTAGCTCGGTGGCAAGTAGTAATACCATATATAGATGCGTGTTGATATGGAATAACATTTTGAACCTTTCGGAGTGACGTAAGGTCGTTAATCGTCTGAATATCATTATGTACATTAACACCATTATCATATGCCTCAAAGAGACTTAGGAATCATATTTAGACATGCTTGAATTACATTTCATCAGAATGAATAACATGGACATGTTCAGCTTTCAAGAGTAGATCCAATTTATGGAATAACATTTCGTTAACGTCTCGTTTAATTGGATCATGCCAAAACAATGAAGGATTAGCCTTAACATACCTTTGTTGCTTAACCACGACTCTTATATACTTCACGTACCACTTCAACCTAAATTAAAACATTAGAACTATGGTTAAGCTATGGAAGGACTTAAAACATATTTATAAGCTAGTAACTTATTTCTAGAAAATTGGGCAGCACCTCCCCTATAACTTTAACTTCCTCCCAATAAGAAATGTCATCAACAACAACCAGAAAAACAATAATATAACCACACTATACCATGAACAACCAGCAACTCAAGCAATAGTACAATGCGTACGCAAGCTCGGTTTACGATTAAACAAACTCTAGCTTTAAACCCTTTTTCCTTCCAGAATTTGTTAGCAACATTAAACACAATGCATTCATTTATTCCTACTAATTTTAAGCCATAAAACATCCTTAAAATGACCTCATAACAGTCAAACAAGTTACAACAAATTAAAACCAATTTTTTAGGTTATTAAATATTAAAACATGTTTCCGACTTGTCTTTCCTTCCAAATCAGGCGACACAACCAACATTACTTAATTAAGCCTCTTCTCATGTAAACCATTCATGAATTCAATTTAAAAACAAGTTCACAACCAACCAATAGTGGTGCAACATCAAACAACATGCTACTCTTTCGAAACTTGCAAGTTCTAGTCTTACAATCGAGCTACAACTCGTATCAACTTAGATAAGGGAACGAGATGCATAAAATTATCTTGGAATGATCAAAACTAGTGAAAAACTAAGCTCCCTGCACATGGAATTAGCCCCCAACGCAGCTACAAGAAAAGGAAAGGGAAATAGCAAGCAGTTTGGGTTTTTCGGCACTACAATCACTTCGTATCACTCGACATCACCTAGGGTTTGTGTGGGATTTTTGGGATAGGAGTTATAGGGGTTTCTATCATGTTTATTTGTCTAAAAATGAATGAAAGAATGAAGATAAATCAGCCCTTAAAAGGCCCCTCTTGGTTGTGTCAATAAACCCTCTTTGTGGGGAATTAATCTTGGCCTTTCCTTTTAACAAGTAGGTGACACACCTACTTGTCCCCTATTTGTTTAATTAGGTGTATCACCTACTGCCCCTATTTAATTTAAAGACGTGTCTCTTCCTTGTTTAGTCATCACAACACGTGTTAAGTTGCTCAAGCAAGTTAGACGGGAAGTAAGTAGGTTAAGCAGGCGCATCAGGTAAGCAGGCAGCTCATTTTTATTTGTCCAAAATCCCATTTCTTACGTTTAAGTGCGTTCGTCAACCTCAGCATAGTTGTGCATATATTGAAAAAAAATACGGGATGTAACTGAAGGGATCCAGGGCTGTAGATCCAACAAGTTACTAACCCTAAGATCTCCTGATGGAAAGCCTTGGAATCACTCTCAAGGTTGCAAAATGGATCCCTTCTTGTGCTTATCTGTCTATTTCTAATTCCACCGACATATTCTATTTTTGTATTTTGAGACTTGTATCCCAGTATTTCAGATGTTGTATCAAGTATTAGAAGCTCTTGTACGAGTTTAGACCAAGTTTTGGGATTGTGACTGTTTTAGTATTTTTGCTTTACTTCCGCATGCCTTTCTTTAAGTGCATGTGATTAAGGGGATGGCTCGCCCACCAGTGAGGATAGTGTGGGTTCTATCATGACTCACAAAATGAATCGTGACAAGTTGGTATCAGAGCCCTAGGTTCACCGGTCTCACTAGTACAAGAGCAATGTCTAGTAAAGTCTTACAGATTGGTACGATGAGCTCCCTAACTATCTTCAAGAGGATATAGGACATTTAGGGAACTTCCATTATTTCACTCCTTTTGTTCTACTTCATTCAAATTGATATCTAGTTAGTTCAAATTTGTATCTGACTTCATTTTCTATTCTCTCACAGATGGTGAGGACACGTACGAGAGTCGTTGTAACACTCCGTAAATTTTCATTAGGTGTGAATGTGTTAAATGAGTATTAACTTGACATGTTAGCTGTATGAAGTCCTATCAGGATGCGGTTGGATTGAAATAGTTTCTTCAAAATCAAGACGAACAGTGAGGTGCATAAGATTCGATAGAATCGACTAAGTTTACGGTAGGTTTGCCTTCTAGTAAATTTACGTGCAAATCTGTCGGGAATTTGAGAAAACTTAAAGGATGAAAGTTGTAGCCCTTTGCAATAAATTTCCATCCATATATGGTGGAGCCCGAATGGATCACAGTGCAAAATTTTATGCTCATGTTACAAGACATTGCGCAGTCTGTGCGGCCAGCTGCGCGACCGCGTACCAGAGGTAGTGTTACTACCCTTGTTGAATAGTCAGCTGTGCGATTAGACTTTCAACTGCGTGGCTGTGCATCGGGTGAGGTTGTTTTAAAAGCCCCACATTGTTCCCTACACCCCAAACACAAAAATTTGCTCTAGAAAGGGAAGTTCTCAAGATGCCAACTTCCTCCAAGGTCCCTCCATCATCCAAGGTAAGTTCTAATGATGATTGTAAGTTAATTTCAATTCCCCAACTTCTTATTAGTATGGGTAAACCCATCAAATCCATAGATAATCGAATGAGACTTCATTTTGGATGTAAGAACACTAGAATCATAATTTAAGAGAATTGAATGTCAAAAAGGTAAGACCTTCACCCTCTAATCGATTATTGCTTTCAATTGATGATTAGACTCTAAGTTCTTGGGCTATAAGTTGATGGGTTTGATAGAAGAAATGTATGAACTATTGTATGGTTTGGATTGTTGACGTAGGTTGTCGTAACCATGGTGATGAAGAATGATGTTAATTATATCTAATTGAGATCGTAGAATAACCTAAAAGTTAGAGGTTGGGTCATTGGGTGAAGAATCATCATTAATGAGGGTTGTGGAGCTTTATTCCGACAAGGTGTTTGATAAAATGCCTAGATGACCAAAACATTAATATTGATTCCCTTTAACTTATATTGCTATAGATTAAAGTCGAAAGGGGTGAAGAACGTTGTATTACACTTAAAGGATGAAATTAAGGTCTGTAAAGCTAACTCTCTACATGTGGGATTTCAATGATCTAACCCATGCCACGTTCCTTTACGACTATTACTAATTACCTCAGAAATATAGTTATGCCTTAGTTTCATGAAGAGTTGTAGAACTTCCATTCTCGAAATGATATAGTTTTAAAATTCATTCATGATTGTCATTCCGAATGTCATGAACTCAGTACGTAATCAATATAGACTTGTGTTTTATATCTCATGAGTCTTAGTTATGAAAACTAAATTTGCTCATGCAAAAAGTTAATGCTTTAAACTTCAAAATCAGTCCATGAATACATGTCTCAGTATAATAATGTTCAGTATTCTAGTGTTGTACATTACAATATTATTCCCTGTCCTTATTATAAATTATTGAATACTAAACACCTGTATTTTGAGCACGGCCACAGTTTATGTATATATATACTTGGGCCAGCGGCCATAGATCTGCACACTTATTTTGGGCATGAGGCCACAAATTATTAACTCAATTAAACAGGTAATTTCATTTCCAGAACAAGAAATACTTATGGCTTTACTTCTCTTATTTAGTTCTGCTATCAGTATGTTTAGTTTCAGTATATTATTTGTTTATGGATTTGGGTTTCCCTTTCTTGAGCACCCCACAGCTATTTGTTCTTTCAGTTAGTTTTACATACTATGGCAATTGAAATGTACCGACGTCACTTTTTCCAAGGGATTGTATCTTGCGATGCAAGTAATGATTTATAGGACGGCATATCTGCTCGCTAGGATTCTCGTATCAGCTGCTTGGTGAGCCCAGTTCTTTCAAGGCATTATCTTATTTACGGTCTTTTAGTATTTTAAATAATCAGGTATGCTGGGGGCTTTAACTGGTAAACATTCGGTATTTTAATACTCTTCAGAGGCTTCATAGACTAGAGTAGTAGTTAGTTAGAGTCCTGCAGGATTTTATGTTAGCCATATTAGCTACATTGTCATGTTTTAGACTTATTTACGTATTCCGCATTTATGATTATTTCAGTCGAAATTTTTAGTAGATCAGCATGTGTTAAGTTATATTTTTGCATTTAGTATATGTGTATATCTCATTTTGATTTAGCTAATTGGTTCGCTCAGTAACACGTAGTCAGGCACCGAGTGTCGTGTTACACCCAGGCCATGATTCGGCGTGACAAAGCTCGGTATCATAGCACTAGGTTCAGGTGTCTTAGGGAGTCTATGAAGTCGTGTTCAGTGGGGTCACTTTATGTGTGTGTGCGTGCCGCACATGTAAACATTTGACCACTAAGGCATTCAGGATTGTCTCACTTCTTTCATACTTTAGACGTGTAGTTAGAGCAGTATTTTCAACAATTCTTCTAACTCGTGTGTATTACATATTTCAGAATATGCCTGCAAAAAAGAAGTACACCAAGAGAACGCCAGCTATTAGCCAAAGGGCTAATGTTGATGCTACTCGAGAAGTGGACTCTCAGACTCAGGGAGTTCGCACCAGTGCTGAAGGACTTGCGTCAGACTCGGTTCCCCCAACTGCACCCCCACCTGCTACTGAAAGGCCTGTGGAGGTCTGTACTCCAGTTTCGCCTCCCAGTTCCACTGATATGGATGTTAGGGGAGCTATCCAGCTGCTCACCTAAATTGTTGACACGCAAGCTCAACATCAGGGAATGGTTCCAAGTGCAGGTGCTAATGGGGGGTCGTCCAGTTCCAGGACCTAGAAATTTCTGCATATTAAGCCTCCAGTGTTCACAGGGTCCAATAAGGCAGAGGATCCACAAAATTTCATTTTGAAGTGTCCTCCCCAATTGGAGAGCCTGTTATAGCTAGAGGTGTGTATAGTGGTTGCCTAGTTAGATTCAATCACCGCAATACTGTAGTTGACTTAGTAGAGTTGGAAATGATAGACTTCGATATAATCATGGGCGTGGATTGGTTGGCATCATGTTATGCCATAGTGGGTTGTAGAACCAAGATAGTAAGCTTTGAGTTTCTAGTGAACCAATTTTAGAATGGAAGGGTGATGCAGTGGTGCCTAGAGGTCGATTTATTTCCTATCTTAAAGATAGAAAGTTGATCTCCAAGGGATATATCTATTATCTAGTTCGAGTTAGGGACGTGGACACTCAGGTCCCAACTCTCCAGTTAGTACCAATTGTTAATGAGTTTCCAGAAGTCTTTCCTAAAGATCTTCCCGGAGTTCCTCCTGAGAGGGAGATTGACTTTAGAATTTATCTAAATCTTGACACTAAGACGATATCTATTCCGCCATACAGAATGGCTCCAATAGAGTTGAAAGAGTTAAAAGCCCAATTGAAGGACCTTTTTAACAAAGGTTTTATTAGACCAAGTGTCTCACCTTGGGGAGAACTGGTCTTGTTTGTCCGAAATAAAGATGGATCCTTGCATATGTGTATTGATTACCATCAATTACACAAGGTTACCATAAAAAACAAGTATCCTCTTCCCAAAGTTAGTGACTTATTTGACTAACTTCAGGGTGCCCAATCTTATTCCAAGTTCGACCTTAGATCAGGGTATCATCGGTTGAAGGTTAAGGAAGTTGATATTTCTAAAGAGCTTTTCGGACTCGATGTGAGCATTTCAAGTTTTTCGTGATGTCATTTGGGTTAACGAATGCACCCGCAGCTTTCATGGACCTTATGAACATGGTTTTCAAGCCTTACCTTGTCCTATTCATCTTTGTTTTTATTGATGACATTTTGGTGTATTCCCGTAGTGAGGCGGATCATGTAGAAAATCTCAGAATAGAGGTGCATACACCTGAGGATCGCAAGCTTTATGCAAAATTTTCAAAGTGTGAATTTTGACTGAAATCAGTACCGTTCCTACGCCATTTTGTTTCAAGGGAAGGCGTTATGCTGGATTTTCATAAAATCAAGGCAAAACAAAATTGGCCCAGACCCACCTCAATATCTTATATAAGAAGTTTTCTGGCTCTAACGGCCTATTACATGCGTTTTGTAGAAGGTTTTTCCTCTATCTTAGCTCCGTTGACTAAATTGACTAAAAAGAAAGTCAAATACCAACTGTCAGATGCTTACGTGTGAAGTGTCGAAGAATTGAAAGCAATATTGAATTCTGCTCCAGTTTTGACACTACCAGAGGGAACCGAAGGGTTTGTAGTATATTTGATGCTTCAGGAGTTGGTTTTGGGTGTATTTTAATATAGCACGGTAAAGTTGTAGCTTATGCATCCAGACAGCTTAAAAGTCCGACTCATAACTTTGAGTTGGCAGCTATTGTTTGCGCGCTAAAGATATGGTGTCACTACTTGTTTGGTGTTCACCACTGATATTTTCACGAACCACAAGAGCCTTCAGTACATTTTCAAGCAAAGAAAGTTGAACCTCATCCAGAGGAGGTGACTCGAATTGCTAAAGAATTATGACGTGGATATCCTCTATCACCTAGGGAAGGAGAATGTTGTAGCCAATGCTCTTAGTCGGTGTTCTATGGGAAGTTTATCACACGTTAAGGCAGACAAAAGAACTATGGTGAAGGAAGTCCATCGCTTAGCTAATCTTGGAGTACGACTTTTGGACTCCGAAGATAGTGAAGTTGTTCAAAACAGGGCCGAATCCTCTTAGTAGCCGAAGTAAAGAAGAAACAATTTAGTGATCCTTACTTAATGCAGCTCAAAGAGGGGATTCATAAGCCTAAGATAACGACTTTTGAATAAGGGGAGATGATGGCACTTTAAGGTACCAAGGCAGATTATGTGTTCTAGATGTAGATAGTCTAAAAGAGCGAATCATGTTAGAAGCCCACAATTCGAGGTACTCTATTCGAGCAGGTTCCACGAAGATGTATCATGACCCCAAGGAGATTTATTAGTGGAATGACATGAAAAAGATTGTAGCAGATTTTGTAGCCAAGTGTTTGAATTGTCAGATGGTGAAACCCGAGCACTAGAGGATTGGTGGGTTGGCACGAAACATTGATATTCCCACGTAGACTGAGAGATGATAAACATGGGTTTCACAACAGGCTTACCTCGCTCATTTTGGAAGTAGGATTAAATTTAGGTGATTGTACACCGACTCACCAAGTCAGCGCACTTTTTGCCAGTGAAAACCACCAACACAGCAGATGATTACGCCAAGTTATATATTCAGGAAATCGTCATATTGCATGGGACCCCAATTTCCATCATTTCAGATCGTGGAGCCCAGTTCATAGCAAATTTTGGAAATCCTTCCAAAAATGACTAGGCACAAGGTAAACCACAACACAACTTTTCATCCTCAGACAGATGGCCAGGCAGAACGCACTATTCAGACACTTGAGGACATATATCCTAGATTTTAAGAGTAATTGGAATGACCATTTACCTCATTGAATTTACGTATAGCAACAGTTATCATGCTAGTATCAAAATGGCACCATAGGAAGCTCTATATGGATGGATATGTAGGTCGTCAATTGGTTGGTTCGAAGTTGGAAAAGTAGAATTACTAGGACCATACTTAGACCACCAGGCTATGGAGAAAGTCAAATTGATCTAGAAGCATTTGAAAACAACTTAGAGTCGCTAAAAGTCCTATTCAGAAGTGCGACATAGAGACTTGGAGTTTCAGTTTGATGACTAGATGTGACTGGATTCCAGTGGCTATTCTTGATCATCAAGTTTGCAAGTTGAGAGCTAAGAAAATTGCCTCAGTAAAGGTGCTATGGAGAAATCAAAAGGTTGAAGAGGCTACGTGGGAATCTCAATAGGACATGAAGTCCAAATATTCGCATCTATTTGAAGAGCAAGCAAAATTTTTTGAAGGTAACTAATCTTTACACTCAGATCTCATGATATAATCTCCATGTTTCCTAGCATTCAGTCAGTTCAGTAGTTAGTCAGTTTAGTATTTATTCAGTCCGATATTTATTTAGTTTAGTATTCATATGTTCATATCAGTTCAGTGTCCACATGCTTCCATCAGTCACTTTTATGATCCAGAGTTATCCACAGTAATAACCAGGACAATCATTCGAGAATGAATAATTCCAAGGTGGAGATAATGTAACACTCTATAAATGCGATGAGGAGTGAACGTATCAAATGAGTATTAACTTGACATTTTAGTCATTGAAGTCCTATCCGGATGAGTTTGGGTGGAAGTAGTTGCTTCAAAATCAAGACGAATAGTGAGGTGCATAAGATTTGATAGAATCAACTAAGTTTACGGTAGGTCTGCATTCCAAAAAGTTTGCATGAAAATCTGTTGGAAATTGAGAAAACATAAAATAAGAAAGTTTTATCCCTTTGAAATACCTTTCCATTCATATATGGTGGAGACTGAACGGATCTTTGTACAAAAAGTTATGCGTTTTACAAGACATTGCGCATTCTGTGCGACTAGCTGTGCGAAGAACCTTCAGGTGCATGATCGCACACCAAAGGCAGTGTTACTACCCTTGTTTCATGGTCAGCTGCGTGGTTGCACTTTAAGTTGCACGTACCACGAACCGGTAAAGTCGTTTTAAAAGCCCTATGTTGTTCCTTACACCCTAAACACAAAAATTTGCTCTAAAAAAGGAAGTTCTCAAGAACCGAACTTCCTTCAAGGTCCCTCAATCATCCAAGGTAAGTTCTAATGATGATTCTAAGTTAATTTCAATTCCCCAACACCTTATTAACATGGATAAACCCTTAAAATCCATAGATAATGATTGAGACATCATTTTGGATGAAAGAACCCAAGAATCCGAATTCAAGAAAATTGTCACGACCCAACTAGAGGGCCATGACGGGTACCCGGAGCTATCCCACCGAGCACCACGTTTCAGACTTATCATCAAACTCAACCTGAACATACACCATTCTCAACACAAGCTTATCATGAAACAATCTTCAATTACTCCTCAAAATATACATATATGTACAAGCCCACGAGGCTACAAAATAATATACAAGACATACGCTAAAGAGATCATAAAACATCTACTACCCACACATATGTATCTACGAGCCTCTAACTGGAGTACTGAAATCATAAGGACGGGACAGGACCCCGCCATGCCCTAAATATGCACACAAAAGAATATACCAATAAGCGGCAACTCCGGAGTAGTGGAGTGCTCCCGTATATCTACTGATAAAGCTCCTAAGCGTCTGTGCCATCTCCCTGTCTACCTGTGGGCATAAACGCAGCGTCCATAAAAGAAAGGAAGTCAGTACGAATAATGTACTGAGTATGTAAGGCATGTATAACAACATAATCAAGAAATAAGAGAGCATAAGATGAAGAGATAACTTGTAACTGATTGCCTCTTAAGGCGGAGTCATGCATGCTAACTTTTATATTAAAACAACATCATATCATATATACATACATAAACTGCCCGACCATATAGGTACAGTGTGATCATCATTAGCCCGCGTCCAGGGTAACCATCTCATGCCGCCCACTAGTAGTGTTTGCCATGCCGCTCACTAGTGGTGTCTACTCGGCCAACTAGGCACGGTGTAATTATCATCCTAGCCGCCCACTACGCCTATCGTAGTGGTGCTGCCCGGCCAACTAAGCACGGTGTAAAGTCACATATACATAACATAAGCATGCATGAGAGCTCAAGTAAAAGCTATAACTCTATCGGAGTGACGTAAGGTCGATAACCTCCGATTACATTATGGATCAACATCATCGCTAGGTCTCACCTTGAAGGAACTAGTATCATGAGGTGAGATGGCCAACAATGAATAATATCAAGGAAATTATGAAATACGATCGTTAAGCTCATAATAGCATCAATTCGTAAGCTTTGGAATCTCTAGAAGTAAAATCATCATCACCATCATCATTATCATAGAACACATCTTATCTCTCTCATAAAAAGCTCTTAAGAATCTTTAACTTACAACTTTTGGGATGTAAGAAGGTCATGAAAATATAGAGAGGAAATCGTAATATAAGAGTCATGCCTTTGAAAGAAAGGGCTAGCCTTAACATACCTTTACGTCTCCTTCCAAGCTCACAACTCTACATTCAAGAGGATTTGTACTAAATTAGATCATTTAAAATATGCTTAAGTCTAAACTAAAGCGACTAAGAGCTAACGAAAATTGGGCAGCCTTTCCTTTGTTTCAATATCTTTCTCTACATAGTAAACAACTCCCAAACATCAATAGCAACATCCACAATACCATAATTAATAGACTTTTTCAAGTTAAACATTATTCAATCCTCAAAACTCCTTTTGAAAGTCATTCATAGCCATAACTACGACACAACACCATATTCGTTCACATATAATACTTCCTCAATGTCATTAGTATCACCCACAATATACTCATAGCATACTAAGAATTATGACTCAAGTCAAGTTACCATTCAAGAATATTATTAAATCCATGTTTGAGCTTCATACTCTTCTTCCTTCCTTCACTCAAGTGATTCAACAACCAAATACTCTCAATATCAAGAAATAGATGTAAAACTCACCTTTGATCATGTAAGGATGAACTTTGGATGGATATACTTCATTTGAGAGAAACCTTAACTTCAATACCAAAGGGAAACTTAACTTCTGCAAACCCTAGTGAGCCTTCCTTCACTTGATTCTCTTGATTCTTAGTAATTAATCCTTGCTTTCTCTTGGATTTGTGTGGATATGATGTGGGGAGTTTTTAGAGCTTTCAAGATTTGTGGAGAATGTGGGAAATGAATTAAATGATCATGGGTCATATCTATATAAAAAGAGGAAAATCTGGAAAAAGTGACCCGATTGAGTTATACGGAAACTTATACGGTCCGTATAACTTTATACGATCCGTATAAGTGATCGTATAATACCACCAGGGACTGACCTTCTCTGGAAGGGTTATACGGACCGTATAAGTGGTCGTATAACTCAACTTTTCTGAAATTATTCTCGTTGATTCGTTCGATCTCAAATCCTTATGGAACGTTCTTGGCACCTGTGTAACACTTCATTAACCATCTAAGGAGCCCTATAGCTTCTCCTCGAGACATTACTAAACAATCGTTACCTCGATAATCGCTAAACCTTCACAAACACAACTTATGCTTTACTTCCTTCACGAATTTAATTTCTCTGATTCATAATACTTCAAAATCTTGTAGTATACACCTTTAAGCTACCAAATACCCTCCTTAAGGTCATATGGACTTTATGTTCACCTTAAGCTTGTGTTAGTCTATTCACAAAAGAAAGCTACACAAAATGTTCGAGGTGTAACATTGTCCCCCCTTAAGAACATTCGTCCGCAAATGTTAAGTTCTCGGGATTCTATAAAAATTTCGCCAGAGTTTCCCCTGTAATATGACATTTCCATCCTGTCACAGCAACCCAAAATATATTGCCTCACAGGGCTACAATAACAACAACAGGGTCATTTGGGTTGACAAATGCGCCAGCTACTTTCATGGATCTTATGAACAGGGTCTTCAAGCCTTATCTCGACTTATTCGTCATCGTCTTCATTGATGATATTTTAGTGTATTCCCGTAATGAGGCCGATCATGCAACATCTCGTGATAGTGTTGCGTACTCTTAAAGATCGCGAATTTTTTACAAAAATTCTCAAAGTGTGAGTTTTGGCTTAAGTCGGGGCATTCTTAGGCCATGTGATCTCGTGAGAAAGTGTTAAAGTTGATTCTCAGAAGATTGATGCGGTAAGGAGTTGGCCCAGACCCACTTCAGTTTCTGATATAAGGAGTTTCTTGGGTCTAGCAGGCTTTTATAGACGTTTTGTTGAAGGATTTTTCTCCATTTCTGCTCCGTTGACTAAGTTGACCCAGAAGAAGGTTAAGTTCCAATGGTCAGATGCTTGTGAGCGAAGCTTTGAAGAGTTGAAGAAGAGATTGACTTCTGCTCCAGTTTTGACGCTACTAGAAGGAACCAAAGGGTTCGTGGTTTATTGTGATGCTTCGGGAGTTGGTCTCGGATGTGTCTTAATGCAGCATAGTAAGGTTGTAGCTTATGCATCTCGTCACCAAGGTTCACGAAAAGAATTATCCGACTCATGACCAGAGTTGGCAGCTGTAGTTTTTGCACTTAAGATATGGCGTCATTATTTGTATGGAGTGCATGTCGATATTTTCACTGATCATAAAAGCCTGCAGTATATCTTCAAGCAAAGGGAGCTGAATCTTAGGCAGAGGAGATGGCTCGAATTGCTTAAAGATTATGATGTGGATATCCTCTATCATTCGGAAAAAGCGAATGTTGTAGCTGATGCTCTTAGTCGGCGTTCCATGGGAAGTCTAGCCCACGTTGACATAGATAAAAGAGTTATGACCAAGGAAGTTCATCGTTTGGACAGTCTTGGAGTCCGGCTTTTGGATTCCGAGGATGGTGGGGTGGTTGTTCAGAATAGAGCTTTTTCCTCGTTAGTTGTGGAAGTCAAGGAGAAATAGTTTAATGATCCCTACTTGTTGCAGCTGAAAGAGGGGATTCACAAGCATAAGACGACGACTTTTGAACAAGGGGGAGATGATAGTACCTTGAGGTACCGAGGCAGATTATGTGTTCCAGATGCAGATGGACTCAGAGAGCAAATTATGTCAAAAGCTCACAACTCTGTGTATTCCATTCACCCCCGTTCCACTAAGATGTACCATGATCTTAAGGAGATTTATTAATGTGGAACGATACATGAAGAAAACGTAGCGATTTTGTAGCTAAGTGTCCGAATTGTCGACAAGTGAAAGCGAACACCGCAGGCCTAGTGGCTTGGCTCGAATATTGATATTCCTCCGAAAATGGGAAATGATCAATATGGATTTTGTATCAGGTCTACCTCATTCAGCTAGGAGACATGACTCTATTTGGGTGATCATTGACCGCTTACTAAGTCGACGCACTTTTTACCGACCAAGACCACGGATTCAGGCCAAAGATTATGCCAAACCGTATGATAATGAAATTGTCGATT
>NC_081348.1:62570586-62614884 GCF_029784015.1 Lycium ferocissimum | reverse complement strand
GGACAAGAGAATGAAGCTTACAAATATATGTGGATAAAGGGATTGTCATTCAAAATATCATTTTTCATGTGGAGATGTTGGAATTTCAAGTTTCCATTGGATGATGTTTTGAAGAGGATGCATTTTAACTTAGCATCGAGATGTTGGTATTGTTCAAATCCTAGAGGGGAGACAATACAATATCTATTTGCTAAGTCTATTTATGCTAACAGGATCTGGTCCTATTTTTCTTCTTTTACAGGTATCAATATTTATGGCATGTAATTACAATAGATTATAGTGAAGTGGTCGCAACAACCTGTTCCTGACAGGCTGAAACCACTATTTCAAGCTATACCTGTTGTGATTGTATGGGAACTTTGGAAAAGGAGAAATACACTCCTTTTCCAAAGGAGAAAAAAATCACGACCTATACCTCTATAGGATTGTAATGACCCTTCCGGTCGTTACAAGAATTTAGGACTCCATTGGGAATTCCGAGGCCGCGGGTGGATTTGTAGGGCGTCTTTTTGTATGTATGCATATTTTGTGTTGTGTTTTGAGGCCTTGGATGAAATGTGGGGTGATAGGGGGCAAACTGGATAAAAAGCCGACCTCACTGCCCAAAATGTACCGCTGCAGCGGTGGGACTACCGTTGCGGCGGTACCACTATAGCGGTGCCTTGACCGCTGCAAGCAGCCATCCATTTCTTTGGTGGCCACTGTGGTGGATGGTGGACTGCTACGGCGGTACCGCTATAGCGGTGAACCGACCGCCATAGCGGTCAGGTGAGATAGTTGGGGACTGCTATAGCGGGACAGCTGTAGCGGTCGTCGGGAAGCAGTAGCCGGGTTTTTAATGCCTTAGTTTTATTTTCTCATTCATAACACCCCAACACACTTCCCAACAAACACTTAGAGAGAATTTTCAAGCTAGGGCAAGACAACCTTGTGAGGTAAGTTCCATTACTTTTCATTCTATCATTCCTTTCCCCTTCATTATTGTAATTATCCCCACGGGTCTTTAATGGTGAAATTAAAACCCTAGAATATTAATAAACCTTCTAAACTTGATGGGTTATGGTTATTATCGCTTAGTTATCATCTAAATGCATTGGTTAGTTGCTCTTGATTATAAATTGAACAATTAGAGGCATAAACTAAGTGATTGGAGACGTAGGGTTCTATAAAAATGGTGTCTTTGCCATAGAAAACTGTTGTAATGAGAATGTTTGATAGAATGTGGTAGAAATTGATGGTTTATGAATATTAGGGGCTTTTGATAGGTTGTCTATCACCTAGAAAATCATCCACCCTTAGAATGGGGAGAGGGAAGGTTATTTCTTACCTTGGTATTTATAAATTGAGCAATGTGACTCATTGAGTCTTCTATTTCTACACCGTGAACGTATTGAGGCTTTGAGGAAAGGAAAGGCTATGGAAGAGTGACAGGCATTGTTCCAGCTCTACTTTGAGGTAGGTTACGGTTTACTTGAGTTAGACTTTGATTAGTTGAATGTATGTTTGTGATTTTATTAGGAGAAAGCATGTCTAGTATTCATTACATGATATTGTGTGGTTAAGCTCCTATGTGTTTGTGATTAAATGTTGTGTAGGCTTCATGCCATTATTCCTGTGTGATTCAATATGCAGTGGTTGTATTGTGATAAGAAGTTAATATAGTCTTCTCGAGGGTGTTGTGACATGAAATGATGAGGTGAATATGGATATTGAGAAGGTAAGAAACACTGTTCTATAAAAGGTATGACAAGGCACACATGTGGCCTAGATTATGGGCTCGTGGTCCGAGGATAGTTTCGAAAACGAGAGGTTTATTGTTATATCCCGCGTCCGAGGTACGTTCTGGAGCGGAGGTTGTGCTCGGCTCCGAGGAGTGTTCCGAAACGAGTGGCGTATGGACACCATGGGTCCCCTGCCGGTCATGACTACTGAGTTATGACATCAGATAGCATGTGTGAACAGTGAGTGGGGTTATAGTGGTAAATTTATTTCTGTTGTGGTTGACGTGTTTGTGATTCTTGGCAACTTGGTGATTTGTTGTGATTGTCCGTGGTTGACTTGTTGTGATGTATTGATATTCGTGTATGATTGACCGGCTTGTTTATTTTATTGATTTCATAAGATATGCATGTACTAATCTTACTCGGCCTATGATGCTTAACGGTATATTGTGTTTGTACTGATGCTACCTTGGTACATTTTTTTAGTGCACCTTTTGATATAGAGACCGCTACTCGTCCTCACATCTAGCGTAGAGGATATTTGCTGACAGATTTTGGGGTGAGCTTCTTCTCGTGCAGGTGCCACCGAAGATCTTCTACTTATGATGTCTTTTCTTATTCTGGACATTATGGATATTTATTAGGTAGATTTCAGTTCTTAGATGTGTTTTTGGCTTAGAGTCCTGTACGATGACTTTCGGATTTTAGGGATTGTAATAGCTAGAACTTCCGCACTTACTACAGTATTTATGACATGATTTACTTGTTCTTTTGTTGTTAAATAAGTAATAATTGTTTAGCCTGATTTATCTACAAACCGTATTGAATGGATTAGGTGATATGTATATTGGTTCACCCATTAGGATTTAGATGGGTGCCGGTCATGGTGGGTTGGATTGTGACAAGGATTTTACCCAAAACTCCACTACAACGATGAGCCTCTGCAAATTCAAGTTACAGCCTCTATAACATAGGAACGAACCTCTAATCCTTATCTTCCTAATTAACCTCGGACAAGAAAGAAACCTTCAAGTTAATCTCCAACTTAAAGTTGAATTTACAACTTTTTTGTACTAACTTAACCGCTTTTAATAAAATGGATAAAGTACAACTCGATAGCCCAACCTAATACAAGTTTTCTAGACTTAAGAACTGGAAAACATTAGACAGTAGTACATCTCCTTCAATCTTTCTTCTTACACTAGGGGCGCATGCCTGGATTCTTGAATATTCTGGATATATCATTTGATCGCTCAATATTATGAATTCTCTCTTCTAGGTGGGCAAACCTTCTTCTTGGTATTACTTGGATATTTATAACATTGAGTGCAAAACAGGTTGGCAAACACAAAACCCTCTTTGAGTAGGCCTATAAGATGTTAGGGTTTTTATGTATTTGAATTCTTGCCACGTAGGTTAACTGCTTGTCCTTGTAGTAAGTCTTACTAATCCCAACAAATATGGCAAGAAATCTGCATACTTGATTTAGCCAAGTCTTGCCATAAATATGCAAATCCTATTTGCTCCAACCAGAACTTAAAGGCCAACGCTGTTTTAGAACATGTTCACGAACTCCGTTTCATCCATCAGTGTGCATCTGCGCTTTAATCTCAATGCACCGTAAGGAGATGGAACATGTTGTCACAAGCCTATTTCATCATCCCCTTCTCATTCATTCTGTGACTCTATCTTGAAGATGTCCGCTTTGTGATGGATGATGGAATATGTTGATAGATCTGTTTCATTATTCATGTGTTGCTCCATGTCTATTGATGTTTGACAAGAAATGCATATATTTAGTCATTATTTGCCTCGCATTTAGTACATTTAATCGTCGTTTGAGTATTAATTATAAGAACTTGTGCTAATATTATATTTTTAATGTGTAGGAATAAAATGGTGCGAAGATGAAGAGATTTGAACCAAAATTTGATGACATGTGTCAAAATTACGAAAACAGAAAATTAAATAAACAAGGAGATATCATGATGTTGTAATGATTTCCCGAAACGAGTGCAATAGCAAGCAAATTACAAGTGAAATTAATGAGTTACTTATCCTGGAAGAGAAAAAATTGAATGAGATGCAACATTAAGTGTCCCATGACGTTGTGGTCTTAAAGTACGATACTCTTGAATTTCGTGGTGCGATGGACTCAACAATTTTTTGAGGCCCAGTTGGCCCAGTTTTGGCGAAATATTTTATTCCAGTCCGATTTGGACTGGGTTATTTTGTTTGGGGTATTTTTCCTACACCTATAAATATTTCATAAGCCACAATTCTTAGATATCTTTGGCATAAAACACAAGTTTGGAGGCAAAGGTTCCTATGTATATTTTCTTTCTTTTATTGGACCTTGTTTATGGGAATTTCTTGGTGACAATTGAGATTGAAACTCTTGTTGTGCTTATTTATTAATCAACATTATTTTTAATCAAGTAAGTTATTGTTATTTTAATTATTCTTGTTCTTCAACGTTTCTCAAGGGAGTAGCTAACCCTAGGACTTGCCCATTTACTTTGTTTGAAACTCGGAAGAGGACGAACAGGGTTGGGATAGAATAATTAATACGAATTTGGGGCGTTAACCCCCATCTAATGGAAATTGACCTAGGAATAGGCGATACCACTTGTAGCCATAGTCGGGTGTTCTTAATGCTCCTAATTGCTTTAGGGATATTCAATTAGGTAGTCTAGTTAATCTTCGAGAGAAGTTAATTTAGAGTCATTATCCGAGGCTAATTAACATAATATTACCATTATCTGTAATTCGTGAAATTTATTGGATCGTTACTTGAGAAGTAGTTTCCTTTATTCCATTCTTGTGGCCATTGATCAACTTACTTGCTTTCTAGATTAGATTTAATATTTTTGTATTTTATCAAAACCATATCTAAAAACCACCATTGATGCGTTCGGCCTAGCTGTTGTTGGTGATAATTCCTAATCTGCTTAAAACGCCTACATATTGTTCTCTGTGGGATTCGATCCTAACCTTGTTGGGTTACTATATTTGACAACGTCCGTGTTATGCCATTAAAAGGTGTAATTTAAGCGTATCATCTGTCTTCTTCTTCATTCAAATTTATACAATACTGGAATAAAGCATGTTGTCAGCCTTGTCCAGCTCTTTGACTCTGATCGTGTTCTTGCTCTATGTTGGAACATGTTTGCAGACCTGGTTTATATGCTCTGTCTGCAACTCTCTTTACTTTGAACAAAATACTTCTGAGTCATCCTTACCATTTCCTCATAATTTCTTCTTCTCCTGATTCATTGACCAACTATACCTAAAGGATCCTTTGTAATATAACATGTTTACATATTTGTTCTATTCTTCAATGAGCTGCTCTAGGACTGAGTCATCTTCATCTCATTGAACTAGTACTTGTCTGCATCTCATTCACCCTGTGCTTTCACCGTTTCACATGTATTGCCTTGACAAAGATATGTTGCTCATCTATTTTCATATATACTGCCACGCTTTTTTCTCTGCTAATTCTTTGCCTTGGAACATGTCTGTGGACATGTTCTATCCATCCTATGTTGTATGCCTTTTCAGGTCCTTTTACATTGTCTAGAACCTCTACTTTATCTCAACCAGTTGTTCTTGCTTTGCTCAATTACTTTGTCAATTATCACATGTATCTAGACCTAGTTTTCTTTACATTGTAGGTTCACTCTGTTCACTTTTTCAATCATCAAAACTTCACACATGCCTATATGCCAACAGTCTGGGACTAATTTAATTACAAAAAAGCTCCAGTGGCATGGGAGAGGGTGCGCTAACTAAAGTAAATGGTGGACACAATCTCACTAATATGCACTTATGGAATAATGCCACAATTGCTAAAATGTGCTGGAATTTGACCAATAAGCAGGAAAGGTTGTGAATTAGATGATCCACTCTTATTATATCGAAAACCGCACTTTCCACATAACTCCTATGCCTGATCAGGAAAGCTGGATGGTCAGATAGATCATTGGTGCTAGAAGGATACTGGAACAAGCCCCAACTCCTAGCAAGCCAAATAGAAGAATGATCAAGCATATATATTTCCAACTCCTGGATAGACCTACCCCAAAGACATGGAAATGTATAATGTTTCAAAACAGTGCAAGACCAAAAGCTCTACTTACTATGTGTCTTCATTTCCATAGGAGGATGCCTATAGCTGACAGGTTACTAATGTGGGGAACTAATGTGTAACCAACTTGTGTCCTATGCAGAAATTCTAATGAAAGTAGATATCATTGATGTAACGATCCGATTGGTCGTTTTTAGAACTGATGCTCTGTTTTGCGTGTCGTCTATTCCAGAAGCTCCGTAAAAATTATTTTGACTAACTTGCAAAAATTTGAAGTCAAATAGATATCATTTGGTTCACTTTGGGAGAAGTTCTCATTTTGGAAAAATCCTTGTTATTAATTATTTGGATTAATTGCTTGTTTTGGGAAAATGTGCTCTGATAGGCGACACAAGATTTCGTTGGATTTGTAATACTATTTATGACCTATAGAAATTGACAGCACTAACTTTAGAGTTCCTTTGATTGGTTTTTGACAATTAAGTTGGTTTAAGTATTTAATATGCTTATTAAAGGTGAAAAGATGGTCACGGGAAGAAATAAGACTCATATTGGAAATTCATTGATTCTGTTAGCTTCGTATTGATGTCTATGACTTGTGGAGATGGGTGGAGCAATTCCTAAATCTTTGGGGGTGAGTTAGGTAAGGAAAATGATATTTTCGAAATTCTTAAGTTAAGAAATGTGGCTCCCAAATGTACACATAAGTATACGCGGTCGTACAAGTAATATGGACTTTTAAGTCCAGATATCGATCCCACAGAGACTTAGATTCTACTGTTAAACTAATTCAAATTCGAATAAAACTATTCAATAAAGTGAAAATCAAGGTGTTTGTTGTAACTAAACTAAAACTGAAAAGCAAACAATTTGTGATGGGTGTTTTCGTGACTGAGAGTATTGTGACAAAGATTGTAAGGTTTAACATATGATGGAGAGCTCCAGGGTCATGGCTTTCGACAATCCAGTTGATCTTCTGACAATTCTACCTATCTTATTTACTGGGTTACTGGTTGATGGGTTAATTATAACTTTATGAGTATCTTTCGAGTTGCTCACAAGCCTGTAGATGCTACTATAACGCCTATATCCCTATGGTCGCCAGAGGTAACAAGAACGCATTTACTTCTCCTTATTCAACTAAGCAAGGCTAAAGGGTATATTCCTATCCTCATTAGTGAAACGATTATATCGAAGAAGACTTATTTATTCTTATTACGCATGCAAATTCCCTATCCCTAGTTCAATTCACACGCCATAGATAGTGTTCAACCATTGGCCAGATAATCAAATAATTAAGATTAAGAATAAATAAGCAACCCAAAATATGAAAATTTAATTGATAGAAATTGTCGCCAAACCAACTATCATGTCTTTCGCCACAACCCTAGAATTAAAGAGTTTAGCTCCACATAGACATGGAGGAAAAACAACAAATCATCCGAATAAAAACGTCAAAATAAGTATTATAGAGAAGAGAAGGTAAAACCCTGTAACTACGGCCTCCACGGCGGCTCCAAGCTCTCTTTAGGTAAAAAGTTCTGAACTAAGGGTTTCAAGTTGTCCAAAGTTGTCTAAAAGTTGTGTGTTATGGACTATTACAACACACTATCGAGATACCAATTAGAATCAACCAGATACCAATTGGACACATCGTAGGGATTTGAACTTCCGAAATGGCACGGTAGGAGAGAAGGAAGGGAAGTTTCCTAAATGTCCTATATCCTCTCGTGGATAGGTACGGATGTCTACGTACCATTCCACGAGACTCTACTAGACATTGCTCTTGTACTTTGTGAGATCGGTAACCTAGGGCTTTGATACCAACTTGTCACGACCCAAATTTGGGTCCGTGCAAGCACCTACTTATTCCCACCTATTAGGCGAACCCTTTTCTTCCCAAATCACACATTAAAGGAACAATATAAAGAATTAGTCGATAAATCATTTTCTAATTATAAAATGTAAGAATGTATACAAGACTTTACAAAACATTTCCTAAAATATGGTCTGGACTAATACAAGAGCTTCTAAGTTATAATTGGAACCAAACAAAATAAAGTAAAATAAGACAACTCTGTTGGAATGAGGTAGTAGAGTCTTCGAGATAGCACCGGCAAGTCCTCAGAGCTAATAAACCACGAACTCAATCTGAAACAGAGCTACAACCCAAAAAGGGAGAGTAGTATCAGTACAACACTTGTAATGGTAAGAAACATAAGCCGACAACGATTAGAAAATCATAATAACAATAAATAATAACGGATAAGTATGGTAGGCAGCAATTTAGTCCAAATAAGGAAATTGTAAGAAAGGGTATCCTACCATTTGCATGGCTACTATACAACTAATTGAACCATCCCCAACATCATTCCATCCCACGAATACTCACCAGGGAAAAATCTACCCCAAAAGGCTAACTAATGTAAGACAAGTCCCAACATGACTGGACCTAACCGAAAATAAGCCTCTCTCACAGTCTACTACCCACCAACACTATCTCAACCCTATTTATCATTAGCCCCAACACTAGAGTCAATCGGTGACACGCACAAGTATGATGTTCAACTTAAGTCTCCAATATGACTACTATTCCTTTTATTACTAACCTAGTTCCATTAACTCACCTCTTAGAATGAAATATCCAACTAGATTAAGCTTAAGGTCATACTTCCCACACAACCCGGAGTGTCATTTCTACGGCCAATTACCAAGTCCGACGTACTTTTCCCAAACCACCATAAACCCGAAGTATAATCACAGGAACCCCTATAAAGTCCATAATATCACCAACACATAAATATCAATGCCAAACGAACAATATGAGAAATTGAAATGAATGCAAATGCACGCAATGATACACTCACACTTCGGGCGGACTGTAACGGTTCGCTTTTTACGCGGCAGTTAAGACATAAAAGGCTACTACAAACTCGTTGGTGCTCTTTCGGACTTTGTTTTAGAAGAGTTGCCACCTAATTTTTAGGAAATTAGGAAAAGCAATTTTGAAGGGTTTATTCAAATACCGTGAAAAAACCTTCATAATCCAGAGTTCTAGGTAAGGGTTCTGATAATCCCCTAGGGAAGGTGTTAGGCACCCCAAAGATAGTATCCGTGTATAAATAGTCTCCTTTTATATACAAGGACTATATTTCATTTCATAAATGAAGAGAAAGGAGAGGTTTTTGATTTTTTATAGCATTAAGTTTATGTCATACTCATACTTTGGCTCGTGCCAATCCGTTTTGGTACGTTTAGTCTTATCCGGAACTTTATATTACAATTTTGGTATTTATGTTACGAAAAGGGAGTTTTTATGTGTCCAAAGGAGTATATCTTGGCCGTTTTAGGCTTAGTTTCTATTTATAATTTTTAGGAAAAAAATAAGTTGTAACATATTTCTTTCATCAAATCTGGTCCCTATCCGTTTTAAAAGGTTCCAGTATGGAATTGGTCCATTTTTCTGGAATTTTTATAAATAATACAAAGTTTTCCTTTTTGATTAAAGATTATCCATCGGCTGAGGCCCAAAATGTGTTTCAAGTAGCTATAAAAAGGATCTCTTTTTGTACAAATTTAAGAAAAACGAATTTGTTTAAAGAGGAGTTTATAACAGGAGTTACTAAGCTTAAAAATGCCTTTTATCACCAATAGCTGTTTTAAACCGTTTGGAGTTTGAAAACATCAAAGTTATATTAAAAGGAGTTTATAAAAATCTCATTTTTGTTATACTTAGTCTCAAGAACCGTTGAATTTGTTCGGGGTTTTGAAAATTCGTTGGGGACCTAAAGTCATCTAAACGGTATAAGCACTGTTGTCCTAAGACGGCTAATTCTAACCATAACATTTTCCCCTATAATATGAGTTTGATAGAAATTACAAGTACATCAAAAGCTTTGAACAAATAATGTAAAATGAAATGAAATAGAGTTAGACTAGGGGCGTACCAAGCCCCTAGTTTAGCCATTTTCACCCATGGCTGGGCCTTTTGCGCGCCTCGCTATTTACTTCGTCTTCGCGGACTCGATTTTGAATTAATTTCCTATTAGGCCTTTGGCCCAATAGGTAGGCTTTGACTGGACCCGAATGGCCATGCGAGTGGGGAGAGGGTGGGGGGAAAGGAAAAAAGGAACCCGGTTAGTTTATGAACACTGATCTTATCACTAAAATAACAAAACTATACATAGTGCAAAACATGAAAAGTACTCATATTTTATGAAAACTATACTTGCCCCATTTCTCCTTAAGTGGATTTGTTTTGGTTGGAGATTTTGCAATGGCATGGGGACTAAGTCCTTGCCTTGTATTCCCGATGTCGCACAAGTTCCAAGGGGCTTCTAAGAACCCCAGGCATGGCCCGAGAAGGCTTGGACGACCCCAAACTACCATAGTTTATCTCAACCAATGCATCCAAGCAAGAGGAAAAGAGAGTACAGAACTTAGGAGTGGCAACAGACTTCAAGCTGGCTCACAAACAAATGGTAGTTAAGTGCCATACTCTAAATACAGACATTCATATCAAACATAGCAAATAACAACATCTGAGTGAGACTGAATAATTAGCAAGCATAGAAGTAATGAGGGGGCAAACTCAGTTTCATGACTGGATGATAACAAAGGTAATGCACACAACTGCTTTGGAGGGAACACAGATAATGATCAGTTAAGACATGGAATTGTTAAGATAGTCATAGTAACAAAAGGAATAAGCTGGAACAATTCAGACATGTCAAAGTAAGTACAAGAGGGTTTATGGTCAAATACAAGCTTGTCTCTTTTCAGACAATCACTTAGCCCAGGGCTCCTCATGAAAAATTCCAAAGGCACATGTCCAGAAAGCCAGACTTACTCATTTACAAAGGTTCTAACTGCTTCCTAGAGGAAACAGGACATGGTTACACTAATTCAAGTGATAGCCTACCTTCTATCCCAAACTAAATTCCAGACTACACATAACCAAGTCCAAAAGCAAACAAAATATTCACAAAAAAGGGCCTGGGAAGCCCTCACAGATAACAAGGCTCATGGCCATGTTTAGCACTTTAGAGTACACATTCGGAACTGCATCCTCTGAAACTTACCCTTCTTTATTAACTCAAAGACAAAACAGGCTGATTCATTAATCAGGATTATTTGTTAAAAAATAAATAAGTTTTGCAGGCCTTTGCTAAAGAAAAAGAGATTCCCATTGGGCAAGTCATATGGACACTCAGTTATAATAGCCTCAAGACAGTTTGATTTCCAGAGATGGTCTTTAGACACATTTAGACTAGCCGAAAGCTTCTTCAAAAAACAAAAGGAGAGGAAGAGGAAGCAAGAAATGGATCTATAACCTGATCACAGCTTTGGCAAATAAGGAATCCAGACATCACATAAAGCAAGTCTTAATCAACAAACCAAGTGGCAAGCCTTAGACATCAGTTATGGATAAACAAGTTAAGCAAAATGAATAAAGGCACATGGCCAGCAGCAAAAGTAAAATGGCAAATAACACATTTAAAGCTCAGTCCTCTCATAGGTGGAAGGAATCATGCCCATATAGTACACTCATCAGCCCCATTTTTTCTTACACACAACTGGTTTCAACAATACAGCTCAAAAGAAAAATCAACAGACTCCTCGGACAAAAGGAATTTTCAGAAGGCAAGGCGGGAATCATATAACACTTAGACTTGACAAATATTAATAGCAGCTCATTTAGACTTGACAAGTATTAATAGCAGCTCATTTAGTTCTAGGTATATCTTCTCCTCCTTTTTTGACATGGTTAGACTGTTCTAACCCACCTATGGCCTTTGTGTGTCCCAAGGTTATGAAAAGAAGTTCTAAAAAGAAAAGGATAGGGTCTCAGGGTAAGGAAAGAGAAACAGGATAGGGTGGGGTCATCACCTCCCTATCTCCTCCTCCTGAATCTCCTTCCTGGGTTCCACTAGTCATTACCTCCAGTTTATGCCCAGGCTCACCTTCAGTCTCCCAAGACCTCTTTCCTCTCCTTTATGCACTCCCTCTCATACTCCAGTGACACCACTAAGGGCCATGGGAAGATCTAGAACAACTTAACTCTACCATACAGTTTCCACAATGAACCTATGGAACTAATGTCCAGCTTTTAAAAGTCTTTGTTACCAAGTTCAACTATGAACACTAAGAATAGACCCCTTATAAACACATAGCACACAGTAACAAGTTGACTAATTCATAAAGACTATGTCCTGATTCTAAAAATAAACCTTTATTAGCAAGTTCAAAAGTGATATACTGAGAAGCCCACCTTGAACATATAACAATTTGCAACAAGCTAGTGTTTCCTTAACAACTTCAAAACTAAAAACTATGATCATGAAAAGGTCTTTGTTTTTAACTACATTATATTTCAAAAGAGAGGGAAAGCATACTCCCTTTTTTCATCAGGATCAAACCACACAAAGAAACATCAACAGACTTCAAAACACCATTATTTTAGCCTTATCACCACTCCTTTTAAAGGAACTTAGTTCACAACATCAAAAGGAAACATAACAGTAACCAGGAAAAACCATACATGGACAAGTTAAGCAAGATTTATAATAAGGATCCTACTATCCTTCTTTCTTTTATCCTTTGTCCTTACCTATTAGTATAACTAGGTGATCAATCCTAAAAATAAAAAGGTTTTTCTTCACACAGACATGACTCATAGGAAACTTCTGCACATGAGGGACCAAAAGACTCACACACATGCACACACTCCTTGCCAAACCACCAACCTTTAAATCCATTCTTTTAATGCCATTTTTTATTAGATCAGACACATCTTTATGCTAGATTAAGACAAACATGACAAGTACTCTTTGACCAGCCTATTAAACTAAGTGATTTGCCCCTTTTTTAATTTTTTTTTTATCAAACACAGACATTTTTAGAATTGCTCTGAAACCATTTCATATTGACAATGTTGAAGACCTTTTTTTGACTCAATCACCACACAACTACAACACTCCACAGGTCTTGCTCAGAGATAGATTCAACAAACTTTCACACTTATTAAAAGTAAAACAATCAGACAAAGGCAAAAGCCAAAGGAAACAACTTTTGGTTAGATTTAAATCCCTTCCCCTCCCAGAATCATTTTAAAGACCTTTATCTCAATGTACATTAATGTGACCCAAAATGCCAAGTTTTCAACCAAACAGGTATGACTTAGGTGAGACAGTAGGGATCAGGCCAAACAAAGGCACTTGATACCGTTGTGACCACCAACACCATTAAGGCCAAGCAGGCTACCAAGCAAAACAAAGTAGAATTCCACAAAACGCACAGTACACTTTCACTTTTTAGAATCAAAACACCATTAGATAGGACATCCATGATTAGGCTAGGTATAATATCTATCAAAATCCAACTCCCACACAAATAATATGATTAAGTAGAACAAGTGGTGGTCAGACCAGGTCCAGTTCCTTTTAGACTTTCAATTTTTCAAACAAACACATGATGAGTTAGGACAAACAATAACCAGACTGGGTCCAAGACTTCAAACTTCGTAGCTAACATGTGATCAAGCAAGACAAATAATAAGCAGACTAAATCCCTTTACAATAAGATTTTATCTTCCCAACAGACACATGTTTTAAAAAAAAGGGACAGGTAATGATCAGACCAGGGTTAATTCATATCAGACTCTCAACATCCCAAAGCAGATATATGACCAAATAGGACAAACCATAATCAAACTAGGTCCAACTCATATCAGGACTTCAACTTCTTAAAAAAAAAATAGACACATGATCAAGCAGGAAAAACCATGACCAAACCAGGTTCACGACTTCAAACTTTCCAACTAACACATGGTCAGGTAGGACACACAATAACCAGATCAGACAACTTACTTCAAACAGACCTTTTGACCCCCTCTTTAACTGACCTCCAGACCAAGACACACCTCTAAATAAGCAACAAACAAGAACATACGGCAAATCAGTCACTCAAAGAGCCTGTGACTTCAAACGAATCCCTCTAAATCCAACCTATCACATGGGACACATAGGGCTAGACCCCTCATGACCTTTGACAGACCTACTTTGGCCCCAATTTAAAACACAGGACTTATAACACAAATCAAGCAAGTACATTAACTTAAACCACATCCCAAACCCTCACATAAGCACTTGGTAATGTTTGAACAAGCATGGTAGAATAGAAGATCCATAGGGAAACCCAAATCAAACAAACTCCTCAACTCAAAAACCATAGTCTAAACCACACTTATAGACCCTTGGTCATAACTAAACAAGTAAGGGCCCAAGCAGGTAAGCTAGATGGAAGTCCAAGTCAAGCAAGTTCATTAGTTTAGTGCCATATTCTAAGTTATATGTAAAAAAGAAGCAACTAGTCACAAGACATGAACAAAAATCCTGAATAAAAGACTGAGTCAAAACAACCTATCAGCTTGAAACTACCCTCTAATCCACATGAAGCACCTTAAATAAGCATAATGCAGACATAATCTAAAAGGAATCACAACAAGTTTGAACTTTGTCCTAAACCACAAATAATCATATTAATCAAGCATAGTATGGACATAAACTGAAAAGAAATGTAATAGACCAAAGACATTAACTCAAACCCCTATCCTAAACCACATACAATCACCTTGACTAAGTATAATGTAGACAAAATCTAAGTATAAAAAGGTAATAAGTTGAAACATTGACTTAAATCCTATCATGAACCACACATTACCATACTACCTAAGCATAACATAAATAGAATCCAAGTTTAAAAAAAAGCAATAAACTAACTTGAACTTTATCATAAAAACACACATAATCTTACTAACATAACATAAACAGAATCTAAATATGAAAAGAAATAAACTAAAATACTAACTTAAACTTCATCATAAAACCACACATAATCTTATTAACTAAACATAACATAAATCTAAATGTAAAGCAATAAACTAAAAGGTATTTACCTTTTGTGAGTGCAACCGGGGTCAAGCAATGGACTTGGAGGCTTTTGTGCTCCAATGCCAAACTCAGGCCACCAAACGCCACACAAACAAATGAAAGACAAATTTTAGAACTAGAAAAACTGAAACCCTTAGGTTTAAAACTAAAATTTTTACTTATGGAACTCTTAAGACTAAAAAGTAGTAATTTTCAGCCTTTCTTAGGTTTCCAACCTCTCCTCTCGAACAAATGGGGGTTTCTATAATTAGAAACCCCAGAATGCTTCTGAAATTACATACTATCGATGTGGGACTTGTGGATTTACACAAGTCTCACTCACAAAACCAACATACGATCCAGATCTAAGGTAGAAAATGAAGTCAATGGTTCGAACACTTCAAGAATAGCAATAATGACGGAAACAATATATAAAAGTAAGGATTGTACCTTCAAGGGTCTGTTTAGCCTGATTTTGTGTGGAGAGAAGAACGAAGCATTAATGGCTTCACCTTCTCTCTTCACGCTACATGCCAACTACGATGCGATGGGACTGAAAAAGGGGCGGGGTAGGTGGTGGAACAGTGGGCGGCGCTAGGGTTTTACCCCTAGCCGCCTCCCCTCTCTTCTTTTTGCCAACAAACCCCTAGGGTCTTTGAAATGAACGGAGTGGGAGGAGTATATACTCCCTCCCTTTTAATTCCTTAGTGGACCGGGTCTTGGTCCATATTGGACTAGCCCTGGTCCTCTATATATATATATATATATATATATATATATATATATATATATATATATATATATATATAAATAAATAAAGAAAAACTAATTATTAGTCCGTTAGGACTTAATTAATTCAAAACATGACTCATAAATAAAAACATTTTGCAGATACTGGCTTTGAATTAATTAATCAGATAAAAGAAAAATTAATCAACTACGCAAACGCACACAGAGTCAAGGTTTAAAGGATAAAATGGTCAGCTCTTTTAATTACTCAAAGTTCCTTGGACAATGTAATGGAATAAAATTACCCATTAATCTAATTTTCCTTGATCTAATTAATTACGCAAATAATTATCCAAAAAGGGTTTTTGCCCTTTGATTAATTTCAATAAAAATACTCCTTGAAAATCATTAATTTCCACAAAATTTAAAATACCATGGAGATTTCTTTATTAATTTAAAAGGATGAAATATTATCCCAAATAATTTCATAAAAATTACCTAGACCCTTTAGGGTGCACAACTAATTTTATTTATTGTCCAAGGACTCCGAGCATTTAGAATAAATTACTAGAGGTCAAAAATTAGGTGTCAACACGGACAATGTCTTCGCTCCTACAGTCATGAACCATGAGGGACCACTAAGTCCATATACCTGCTGTGGCGTACCGTCCGATCCAATAGTCAGTGTTGCAGAACATGCAACCCGATCCCAGTCAATGTTGCGGTATGTGCAAGCCGATCCAAGTAAGTGTTGCGCACGCGCAACCCAATTCCAATATAAGTATGAATGAGTCAATGCCTAATAACAATGCCAACAAGAGTATAAGAATAAATGGTGCCACACATGGACACATGTCTCAATCACAATATCAATATCATGACCTTACTTTCCCTTTTTCGACACCTTTAAACGTGATAAATATGCTCTCCGAAACATAAGGTAAGCACTAAGCATCTATTCTAGTATCAATTACATGGCGACAAGCCAACAACTCACAAGTTAGAAACAACTCAATAGAAAATAATTTTGCGACAAGCCATAGTAAAAAAAAATACCAACCCAAGTATTCTTTTGAATAATAAATCAGTTTTCATTGCTAATTATACCTAAAAAAAATCATAAATAATATTCTTTTCCTTATAAAATCTCTATTTCAAGAACCCACTTTGTAACCCATTTGCAAAATAGAGAAAAGATTAGCAATAGAGGTTGGTTAGTTTACCTAGAGTACGAATTTAAAAAAATTCTTCAAGAAAAGCCTAGATTCTAAGCTTAGAAAATTCCATTTCATCATCCTAGGGTTTGAACAATTTGGAAGCCTCCATTTCTATTAGCTCTGGTAGATGAATATTAATAAATGAAACAATAGATGAAAGGCAGATGAAATAAATGAGGAAGAAGGGTTACCTTCTCCAAGATACCATGAGATTAGCTCTCCAAATGCCCAGGTGGCGGCTCGAATTTAGGGTTTTAAGAAAAATGGGTTCAAATCCCGAAATGAAACTTAAATACTAGGTCAGTTCTGCGTTGTCCATTGTGGCGGACACGCTATGGCAGTAAAGTAGTCCGTTGGGGCGGCTCTTGGAAAAACAGACACACCCGCTATAGCAGTAAGGGGACGGGCGCGCGAACGCGCCATGGTGGTCCATCCGCATGCTGCGGCCCATCACTAGGCCTTGGTGGCCCAAAAAAATTTAATTCTTTATAACTCGATTTGGGATTTATTTTAATAGGTTAATTCTCCCATGGGACTAACTTATCACTAATCAAAGATGTTTTGGGGCACGAATCTCGAGTAACTTTTGGTAACGGCCTAACGGGTCGTTACAGTGCTCATATGCCTTGTGTTGTCTAAACTGTCATTAACATGCTTAAAATACACTGGTTCTTTATTTTGCCTAAGTATCCCAACTGTTCTCATCTCTTAGGAGGTTCACAAGGGTTTTAGACTATATAAATTTCTGAAATGAGTCTCAAATTAATTGAATAAGGTCATGATGGGTAGAAAAATGAACTGGGAAAGCCCTTTTTCTCTCAAGACTACAATATACCTGCTGCAACTTATCTTCAGCCAGTCTGAACATAGAGGTTTGCCTTGAATATATCTAATGTTAAGTTAATGAGTCCCATCTTCTCATGCTTATTTGAATTCTTGTGTCTGTATGACATCAGTGATTGACTAAAATGCTCATGTGTGCTCAGTTTAACTATTTTTGGCACCTGTTGGCGTAGTCTTTAAGTTTTTGAAGTTTGAGACGTGTCTCTATATGACTGGTTATGCTTTTTTTTTTTCCCCTCTCTTCTATGCCTATGTCCTGCCTATTTGGTTTAAGTATGCCAACATGTGTGCATATATGATTCAAGTTAGTCTATTTCAAGAAAAATGAACTTATTGTTTTAAAGTACTTGCCTAAAAATCCTGGGATGGCATGTGCCCCTCTATGAATTAAACATGACATGTTTTGACCCTGTTCTTACCTTATGAGATTTTGTATGCATATCTTGAGTTAACTTTGACCCTATTTTGTCTTATTGACCCATTTGAGATCTGGTGTGCATGTTTTAAATTTAGAGTTGGCCTCACTGTATGTCAAAGCTTTTCTCTTTTTTTGAATCTGAGTGTCCTTTGGTACTTTGAATCATATCAACCCTTTCCCTCTTCCCCTCTTTGGCTGTGCTGAACATGAATCCTTTACCTATAAGACTTGGAATCAACATTTTTGCCTAGTTAGGTATTGATTCTTAACACATATAGTTTGCCTCCTTCTTTAGTTTCATTTTGTTGCACCTCTTGGTTAAAATCTTGCATATATACACGAAATATACGAGATATACATGGCCAATAAACACCTGGGTGTATATGGGAAGGTATATCATGTATGTCACTAAGATATATGTATGATGTGGGCCTCATAATATTTCTCCTGTTTTTTCCCTCTTGCTATTGTTGACAACGAAAATGGGCCTGTCACCTGTGCCTTAACTGATCTTTCCAAGATTATTAATACTGGGCCTCGCCCCTTACTTGTTATTTATATTTGGGCCTGTCTTTTTGCAATTCTCGCTTGTTTGAGCTCATACACTTAGTCTGTTTGTTTTCATTGAATGTAGTTACATATCTGGCAAATATATGAATATGTGATTTACATGTGTTTGATTTTCTTACTTAAACTTTATTTAATTTATTGATTAAAGTTCTAGATGCTCTGCTCCTTCATGCAAAACCTGTTGGGCTGAGGCCCAACCCCTTTTCTTTGATCTAGTCTGTGGTAAAAATGAAAGACATTTGAAGGCCCAACCATGGGTGAAAATGGTTAACTGCTGGGCTTAGGTAGGCCCACCAGCCTAACTCTTCTTTCATTTCATATATGTTCATTGTATTCTATGTGTATATCGTAAACAACGTTTGTCAATATATTGAAACCCAAATGCGTAGAACTTAGGATACCCGTAGAGTAGTTAACCTTTTCTCAAATGAATTTCAAAATTAAATACTTTATTTATAAATATTTGCATGCAAATTGGTGAATCTTGAACTTTATAAAAATGTTTTCGAGTATCAGATTTGAAAATTAGTGATATATGCAGGATAAAACGGATTTTGGGATAAGACACAAACTGAGTTTATTTTGGGCCAATGCTTTGTAAAAAATGGAGATAAAGGGACTGTTTTCGGACTTAATAATTAAAAAGAAACGAACTGCACTGGACCAAAGTCATTTTGGTCCTATTTTACAACCTGAGCTAATTTTGGATATGATTGAAACAAGACTAGATCTTCAGAAAAATGCAAGTGTTAAATGGAATTTCTTCAAACTCATTTGGACTTAAAGATTTTTCAGAAAAAATATTTTTTGGGGCAAAAGCCCAAAACTTAAGGCAACGAGAAAATTCCCTAAAACAAGAGGAAGTCTACTTGGACCTTAGTTTGGGAAAGAAGATGGCTTTGGTGTGAAATATAGTTGATCCATAGAGCTTCAAATAAACTAAGATAAATAAATAAACTCTTTTTTTTTTTTTTTTTTTTTTTTCATTTCATACTTATCAATACCTATGTTATTCTTATAAAGGAGACATACTCCATTTATCTTCTTATATATGTATACAAAAATATAAGGACTAAAATCATAATATTTGAATCAAATTAGTAGTAACTCTACTTAAGAGAAATCTTAAGTGTGTTTTGGTCCGGAAATGAAGTGAGTTGAAACCGTTATAATATTTTAAAACCAAATCTTATCTTGAAAGGATATTTTTGTCAAAAAGTTGAGTTATATGATTGACATGACGATTTTGCAAGAAAGAAGGCATTTTTAGCAAATAATCACATTAATCACACATTGAAACTCTTAGGTCAACCGTATTCTACGAATCCTTAATACTAGGGTGATTAAAACCTTCCCTAGAGGATCATTAGATCCCTTACCTCGAACTCTGGTTTAAAAGGATTTCTCTCTTTTGATAAAATCTTTTTACTTGATTTTCCTAATTTTCCTTAATAAAATTAGCTGGCGAATCTAAACATAAAAAATCCAAAAAGAGTCCACAAGTTCTTAGTAGATTTTATGTACCTGCGCAAAAGTAAACCGTAACAAGGGTTGTACCTTTGGTTTAGGCAATTCCTTCATGTACCCCAATGAGGGTTCTGAAATGGATCCAATTGCTAGCAATAATGTTTATGTATGTCTCACCACCTCATCAAGATGTGAGATGGATTAGCTGATCAAATCGAAATCGGACTCCATGTACTCACACAGTGGCATGTCAGTTATTAAAGAAACTGCCTCTAAAAGATTTACCTTATGTTTTATGATGCAAATGTTTAGTTTATCTTAATGTCATAGTTACTTATATCTTCATGTCTTATTCATACTGTTGTTGGGTTGCCCTTCCCTTCATGTCCCCTTATTTCAATTAGTTAGTTATGTTTTATATACGAGTACTATTCCATAGTACTTACGTTCCTTTTACCGGGAACACTGCATATCAAAATGCAGGTACAGATATTCAGGAAAAAATGACTCCACGCTAGATTTCCACACTTATCAGCTTTTGGTAAGCCCACTTGATCTTCGGGGCATAGACTTCTTTATTTTCACATTATTTGTTTTGGGTATACTGGGGATAAACGTTATTATTCCTGGTGATATTTATAGGCTTCATAGGATATGTTGGTTATCATGCAGAGGTTGGCATTATGTCTTTTCCACTTCATGTGTTATGCTTTTGAACTTAAAGAAAGCTTTTTCATCTTAATTTATGCATGTCTCAAGTTACACGTCATGTGGAGTTGGTTTGCTCGATCAAGTTAATTAAGACACCGAGTATCGGTCCGCTCAGATCAGGGTTCGAGACATAGACAATATTATTATTATTCTTTACAAAAAATTTACAATATATATTAAGTTTTGTATTCATGGGCCTTTCTTTTTAATCAAACTAGATTAGGCATTTGAACTTATTCTCAAACAATTGAGAAGAAATGGAAACTGATATGTACAACATTGAATTGGAATGCAAACTTCACTGGGAGAACTACATGGTGCCCACTCTCTGAAGCAAATAAACTAGTACGATGTACAATGTACAATGTACGATCACCAGTATTTATTTACTGTACAATGTACAATGGACGATCACCAATATTTCTTCAAATTCCGTATTTGCTAAAAATTATATACTATGTACAATTTACGATCACCAGTATTTATTTTCTTCAAATTCTGTGCTTCTTTGCTTATAAAACTCAAACTTTCTATTTTTTCCTTGTTCAATGTTCATATATGTAAGGGTCAAATATACTCCTGTACTATCGGAAAAGGGCCATTTATACCCCTCGTCATACTTTCGGTTCAAATATACTCCTGTCGTTATACTTTCGGTCCAAATATACCCCTTCCATTATACTTTGCTGCAAATTTGCCTGAATTGTAACGGAGGGACCCGTGTCAAGCTCAGTATCAAATGAGCCATTCCCAACTTTAATTACCCAATTTCTTTAGAAACCCACTCGTTTAACCCGACCCAAAACCCTTTAATTCGTTATTTTTTTTCCTTTTCTCTTTTTAATCCAAACTCCATTGATGAAAATCTCTTCTCTCTCTACAACCTACAATCTGCAATGGAGCTTCTTTTGAGGAGCCTTGGTGTACAAATTGCAGTTACCTTCACCACCACAAAGCTGACCTGTTTCATCACAATAGAAATTTCAAAACTCTTTCTAATTCCGTAGAGAAAATTAAAGAATTGATACACACTAATTAGATCATTAAAAAGAATTTAATTGTGTTAGTAATCAGGTTAATTGGGTGATTAAAATTGGGGATGACTTTTTTGATTCTGAGCTTGACACGTGTCCCTCCTTTAGAATTAAGGACAAAATTTTATGACGCAATAAAGAAGAAAATGAATCCTATTTAAATTTTGCCCGATATACACATTAAAATTTGTGATCGGCAAGCAATAATGATTTATAAGATATTGTGAATTTTCCATTGATGGAAACCTTTTCTTTCTCTCTCCAGCCTACAATCTGCAATGGAGGTTGGATGACAAGAGAAGAGGAAGAAAAAAATAACGAATTAAAGGGTTTCGGGTCGGGTTATAAGGGTGGGTTTCTAAAAAAATTGGGTAATTAAAATTGGAGTTGGCTCATTTGATTCTGAGCATAACACGTGTCCTTCCGTTAGAATTAAGGACAAATTTGTACCAAAGTATAATGGGAGGGGTATATTTGGATGGAAAGTTTAACGGCAAGGGTATATTTAAACCGAAAGTATAACGAGGTGTATATTTGGCCCTTTTCCGATGGTACAGGGGTATACTTGACCCTTTTCCATTTAAAAAGACAAGATTTTTTCTTATTTTTTGTGTTGGACTTATTGCTAAAAGTACTTGATGCCTAAAGGTTAAGAGCTTATACAAATATTGTTCTTGCTCTGGAGTCTGGATTACAGTTTCATTTTGTATATCCAATCGAAATAATTCTTAGAGAAAGCAAATCCTTCTAGCAAAGTATTCCTTTTGGCAAGTTTCTATTGCATTGTAGATACATATTTTGAGGGTTCAAATTACTGTTAAGCCAATGAGAAGGAAGCAGAAACTTGACTTTTGAAGTAAGGAATTCTCAACAAGAGCATCTAATCCTCACTTTAAATACTAAATTTGTTTGGAAGGAATAGTTGAAAGAATGCTCTGGATCATATATTACAATTCTTGGGGGTTATTGTTCTCAATTGTATTCTACATTCCTGTGTTTGATGGATATTGTTCAATTCTCAGTAGTATGTATATGATGGATGTTGTTCAATTCTCAGTAGTATGTGATGGATGTTGTTCAATTCTACATTCTTGTGATGGATGGTGTTGTTTAATTCTACGATGTTGTTCGTTGATGCGTCAGGCTGTACCGTTCGAATGATCAAACATCACAAATCAAATAAGCGAAGACATGGTTGACCCATCCGTTACCTTGTATGACGGATCAACCAAAACAATTAGCATAATCAAATGCTTGGTTGACGAATCAGTAATTATTGTGATTAGATCAAACAAGACAAAACTCATGAGCGAGGGAATGATTGACATGTCATGACATATTGTACCAAGGTTCAACCATGTAATAAAAGGGACACAACAACAAACTTCATCATTAATGTTGTTTAAAACAAACAAAATCAAACAAGACAGGAAATTTGATTACACAGCATGAAAGTACCACTACAAACTTCATTTGCAAACAGGCGCAACATCAATCAACAACACATTTTGTTGCATCTACTCCCATACTAACAAGGACGCTTTAGGGGGATCATTTCCAACCTTGCAACAATTGCATTAAGACGATGAAGTAGCACATCCTGGCACTTTGTGACTTCAAAGATCTGTCTCTCTAATTTGGTCATATGTTTATTAATGTCTTCTAGCCGTTCATCTAGGCGAACGTTTAAACAATCAACACTGTTTTCCACAGAACTCATGCGGTGCATAAACAATGTGTTGGTGTCATCAAACACGTGAGGATCTTTACTTGGCGACTGATAACGCGCTCCATATTTTTTTGAGCACATAAGTCTTCACACAAGAGAAGAAAGAAAGAATGGAGAATTAGAAGAACAAAGGAAAAATGTGAACATATATAATTTCTCTAAGCACCCCTAGCCAATGGCCTTTAAGCCTTCGTATATGTTATTTTCTAGTTAGTCCGCAAACTAACTAAATGCTTACATGGATTCAATAACACAATTAATAGGGTTATTGATAAAAGACCATTTAAATGCATCTACACATAAAGTCGGTTGTTGATAAGGCTGTTTAGATGCATCTATAAGTTCCCTTAAATCCAGATTTATCCTCTCTTTTTTAATTTTATTGGTTGACCCATAAATCCAAAAATATACCAATGTCCCTTAAATCCAAAAATAATTATTTATTGGTTGACCCATAATTAGATACAAAATGAAGGTTCAACCATCAAACATCAAGTTACTATAATATTACTAGCAGGACAAATATATAGGAACATACGATTGCATAACTTCCCCTTAGGAATATTTACATTCAAAATACATAAGGGGGTTGGGGGTTTCCAAAAGCACCAGCAAAAACAAACACCACTACCATAAGAGCACCGACAAAAACAAACACATCTACCATATGTCTATACTAGAACAAGCTCTAACTAGGACAAACATCTACCATACGCCGATACTAGAACAAGCATTAACTAGAAAATAACAACAAACAACCTAAAGCAAGATTGGTGGAGAATTGGGAGGAGTGACATATTGATCAGCATCAATATGAAATGAGGCCAGGACACCACAGATCATTCTCTCCAGTCTCCGTGCCACAACTTCCAATCAGTCACTCAACTGTTAGTGACGTTCCAGGAGATCTCTACACTGCGCGTCTATTATATTCACCTGGCCAGTATTGGCATCAAAACGATCCTCGATGCCCTCCATTATTTTGTCAATGCGTCTAAGAATCGACTCCATTTTTTCCCTATGGAACCAAAATAAGAATAAAATTAAAATTATGGATGCAACGAGTAAGAAAATAAAAAAGAAGTTAGTGTAAATGGAATTGTGAATGAAACAAATGAAGTAGGATACCTGATTGAGTAGAGCTTCAACAAACCCTAGAGCACTTGTGTAAAGAGAGAGAGAGAGTGGGTGAACAAAGAATTTGAGAACAAGCCCACTATATATAGGGAGAAACGGTACAGTCTAACCGGCAACTTAATCGACGCAGCCGGTCATTATTAGGGAGCCTTTTTGTTTATTTTGACAAGACAGTTAATTAATTTAATAATTATTAGGAAAATTTTAAATAATACTAATAAAATATTTATGGAAAAAAATATAAATATATTATTTAAAAGATCCAAGTATCCATACTAAACAAGAAAATTCATTAATTAACATTAAATTTCCTCAGTAATGGAATATCAAAATATTTGGACATTACAAATCACATAATACTAAGGACGGTATAATATGAGCATGAAAATATGCTAACGTGCCCATAGATTTTCGGCTCAAAGCATCTGCAAAAACATTCGCATTACTAGGATGATACAAGATGTTCAAGTCTTAATCTTTCAACAACTCTAACCATCTTCTCTGTCTGAGATGCAACTCTCGCTGCTTGAAGATGTATTGCAATCTCTTTTGATCAATGAAAACATCACAATGCTCACCATACAAGTAATGGCGCCAAATCTTTAAAGCAAAAACCACAGTAGCCAATTCCCAATCATGAGTTGGATAATTCTTCTCATGCTTCTTCACTGTTGCGAAGCATAGGCTATCACCTTACTATTCTGCATCAACACACAACCCAATCCAATCCTAGAAGCATCGCAATAAACTACATAGCCACCAGACCCTGAAGGTAAAGTCAAAACAGTAGCCGAAGTCAATCTCGCCTTAAGCTCTTGAAAGCTCCTTTGACAAGCTTCAGACCACTGAAACTTAGCAGTTTTCTGGGTTAATTTTGTCAATGGTGAGGCTATCAATGAGAAACCTTCCACGAACTTCCGGTAGTAACTTGCCAAACCTAAAAATCTACGAATATCTGTCGCACTCGTGGGTCTCGGCCAGTCTTTGATTGTCGAAATTTTATTAGGGTCAATGTTAATACCTTCGCTAGACACCACGTTGACTAAGAAAGCCACAGAGTTAAGCCAGAACTCACACTTAGCAAATTTTGCATAAAGCTTATTCTCCTTAAGCGTTGTTAAGGTTATTCTCAAGTGATATGCATGTTCCTCATAGCTCTTCGAATACACCAGAATATCATCAATAAAGACAAAAATGAAACGATCAAGAAAAGGTTTGAACACGCGATTCAACATATCCATAAATACAGTGGGTGCATTAGTCAGACCAAAAGACATCACCATAAATTCAAAGAGTACATAACGAGTACGAAAAGCTGTTTTTGGAATATCTTTTTTCTTTATTTTCCGCTGATGATACCCAGACCTTAAGTCAATCTTTGAAAAGAATTTAGCAGCCTGAAGCTGGTCGAACAGATCATCTATACTAGGCAAAGGATACTTACTGTTAATGGTCACCTTATTAAGCTGACGATAATCAGCACACATTCTAAAATATCCATCATTCTTTCTGATAGACAGGACTGGAGCACCCCAAGGTGAGGCACTTGGTCGAATAAAACCTTTATCTAACAAGTCCTTCAATTTATCTTTCAATTCTTGTGGCTCCGCCGGAGCCATGCGATACGGGGAATAAATATTAGTTGAGTATCGGGAATCACATCAATCCAAAAATCAATAACTCTATCCGCTAGGATACCCGGAAGATCTTTTGGAAACTCTTCGGGATATTCATTAACTACAGGGACAGGCGCGAATTCGGGTAATATGGCTTGAGTGTCGTTGACAACAACCAGATGATAAATACACCCTTTTGAGATCAGCTTATGAGCCTTGAGATAAGAATTAAACCTACCTCGAGGCTTAGCAATTTCACCTTTCCACACAATAATCGATTTATTAGGAAATTCAAAACCAACTAACTTGTGCTGGCAATCCACGTTTAATTTGCATAACACGCGGACAACCAATCCATCCCCATAATCACATCAAAATCTACCATCTCTAGTTCAAATAAGTTAGCTATAGTCTCACGACCTTTAATTACAACTACACAGTTTCTACAAACTTTAGAAGCAATAACGGGAACACTAGCAGGGGTATCCACAGAGAAAGGTTCTACAAATAGTTCGGGCTCCACCCCAAAATCAAGAGCAAAATATGGTGTCACATAAGAGAGATTTGAACCCGGATCAATCAACGAATACACATCGAAAGATACGAGTGACCATAGCATCTAAGGCTTCAGTTTCCTCCCTACGAGTCAAACCATAAAGTCGGGCTTGTCCCCCATTAGCGGTGTTAGCAACCGCTTTACCAGTCCCATTACCACGAGCATTAGCAACATTATTAGTATTACCAGTAGGTGGATTCCTGGTAGCAACAGGAGCAGATGGATTGTTTCCCTGGCAAGAGGAGTTAGCCATTTCACATAGCCACTTCCTACACTCCCTCTTGATATAACCCCTTATACCACAATAATGACAAACACGACCCTCCCAACCAGATGAATGTCGGCTGTTACCTTGTGAAAATCTGTTTTGGTTGTTGTTTCTTTGACCCTGTCTACTAGACAGAACACTGGCACTAGAATAAGTGCCGGTTTTGAGTGCGTACCACTTTCTCTGCCCTCTATTATGCCAGCCACTGAAACCACCAATAGATCGGGCCTTCTTACTTTGTTCCTTTTCTAATTTCTCCTCACCCTTCGTTATTCAGCGAACCCAACCAGAGGTGAAAATATGCAAGTAGGAGACATAGCAGCAGCACACACCCAGACTTAATACGTGGTACCAAACTACACACAAATCAGCTCAACTTGTTCTTTTCAATCGGAATCATAAACATTGTATACCTTGCTAGACGAGTAAATTTCAAATTATACTCACGAACAGACATAGTGCCCTGCTCAAGCTTCTCAAACTTAGTAGCCATTGGAAACTTCTCCTCATTAGACAAGAATCTCTCCATAAATGCTTCCTCAAACTCAGCCCAAGTAGGAGCCGGAGCATTACTACCCCGCTCTACCTCCCATAATTCAAACCAAGCATGAGCAGCATCTTTCAGCTGGTAAGCCGCGAATTCCACGGCTTCAGAACCATGGGCACTCATTTCCCGCAAAGTGTTGAAAGTCTCATCCATAAAGTACTAAGGATTATTATCTTCCCGTAAACCAAAGAACTTGGGCGGATTCAGCCCCAAAAAGTTCTTAAGTCTTCTTCCACCACCAGGTGTCGAATCCGCACCCCCACATTGATGTTAGGCTGCGACAAGGGTGGTAAGCATCTGGATCGCATTCTGCATCGACCCAATATCAGTTACACCTGTAGCAGGGGCAGCTGGAGCAGGTGGTGCTGGCGGTGGTGCTTGGTTTCCATTGTTGTTTTCAACCCCAGCAACAGTCTCAGCCGTGGTGCGATTAGTGATCCCAGTGGCTCCTCTGCCAGATGATGAATCAACAGCCCTATCACTTTCTTGGTTAGCAGCTCCCGCACTAGTTAAGGCCATTTCTGCGAGGCATGATTTAACGAACATGTCAGAATGATCATAACGAAAGTTCAAGCTCTATAGCATAATATAAAATAAAGAATAATGAGAAACACCTATAAATTCCTGGTAGTCTTTCGATCTTGTAAGTGATCAGGCTGCACAAGGAAGACTCCACTAGACACAACTCCACAGACATTGACAAATCCTAGGACACATCTAAACTTAGGCTCTGATACCAAGCTTGTTACGCCCCGAACCCAACCCTGGACGTAGCAGTCATCCGATACTATGGATAAACCGGGAGCACTTTATGAATCAATAAACATCTAATTGTTTCTTTTAAACAACCTATATTAATAAGCACGAAAACAAGTCATTAATAAATTGGACAAAAGAATAATCATACCTAGAGATAATTCAGCGAAATTCAAATCAAATACTTAGTTAATAAACATGGCAAAAATGCCCCAACGAGTCATATGAGACCCCAACACACTACCCACAATCTGACAACTATCTATGGAGCTTCTAGGATAATGAATAAATGTCTAAATCATCAGGACGTAGCCCAGAAACCAGAACACGAAAAGTAAAGATAGAATGGTTCCCCACAAACAATCATGTGGGCTCACTGAATAGTCTAAAAAATAATAAGTTCTCCTAAGTCATCGGCGTATCACCGAGTAGTGGGTACTCAGTGAGTGTCTCCGGGACAATAAATAATATAAAATAAAATAATATAATATAAGGCAGTGAAACAATGTAAGTAAAGCAGTTCGAAATCCAGAGATAAAATCGGTAACCAAGATTTGAGAAACCATTTAGAGAGAGTTAAATCACTTTCAATTCATTATGCCATTTGTCAAGATTAAGTCCTCCATTTATGAACTTAAGATTAACATCAAGTCACTCATGAACAATAACAATAATGCCAATACAGGCCAAGTCAATGAAACGAAGGGATGGCCATTAAGGTTCCCTAAATCCACATGGAAGCACCATAATGGGATTCTCACCCTCGATGGCTATCCTTCCTCCCGAATAGCTAGGCAAAACCACTTTGGAGTTATGAACCCTCGATGGTCACTCTTCCTCCCGAATGGCTAGACAAACCACACTAGGATCCATAGTGACCATCCTTCCTCCCGAGTAGCTAGGCCAAACACAAACAATAGAACCAAGGCAAAATAGCCGAAGCACAATCGTAGCATGGAAGCCAAATCACTTATTATGGATTGTGTTCATCATCCCGTTAGTAGGGTACATCAAATCATTTATGAGTTTAGAAACTGTGTTCAAGTCTATTTAGTCTCAATTTCAACACAATTCTTTCACAGGGCAAAACACATGAAATATTCAAGCTTTCCGAAATCAAGTTTAAGCATCCCTCATGGGCTAATTTATGTTCAAACATCAAGCTTTGTAAATCAGTTTCAATAACCCTTTGTTAAGAAAATCACGTATACAGATATATAATATTATACACATAAGGTTCCATGAGGGCTTGTCCCTCACGCACATAAAACCTTGCAAAGAAAGTATTTCCTTTAAAGGTTGAAAAGTATGTTCGAAAAAGAGACATACATCCAAAAAAGGTTTTCAAAAGAGACATACCTTAATTCCCGATATAACGCTACTAAAAAGATTTTTTTCCAAGGTTCAACACTCACTCTACAATTAATTTTAGATGAGAAAGATTAGAACATTAATTGTTTCTTGAAGTTTTTATTAGAATTTTGAAAACCAGAATTTTCATGTCTAGAACGTGTTCTTGAACACTTCATGAATCATTCATGGATTCTAATCCCATATAATAACCTACACTAGTCTAAACCCTTTCAATAACATTATAAAATTCAAGGATCATACCTTTTTGAAGGAATCTCAATGCCTCCAAACGTTCCTTTCTTCTTCTCTTTCTTGGGTTTCAAGAATCTATGGTTTTTGAAAGATGAATTAGTGTTCATTCTTGTTAATTTGATACAGTTTAATCATAAGATGATTAGGAACTGACCTTGTAAGGTTTGGAGAAGTTCTAGGGTCTTTTATCCTCAAAAAGTTGGCCAACAATGAAGTGGGTTTGGAAATTTCAAGAAAATCTTATTCTTATACAAAATTTTCCCGGTTGAGTATGCTACGATGAGTATACGGTCGCATTCTGAGTTTGCGGCCGCATACTAGGTGAAAATTAACTCTAGAAACATCCAAAAATTTGGTCAAAATGCGACCTATATGCGACGTCGCATTCTGAGTATGCGGCGTCATATTCTGAGTTTGCGGTCGCATTCACGAAGGTGTCCCAAATAGGCTTCAGGAAAACTGGCCTACAAGTAAGATCTACCAAAACTTAGACGAGTTTAAGAACTCTGAAGAACTTCACTACTTCGTCTTAATCTTAAATCAACTATTTCCACCCAAATTCAAATTGATATAACTTCATATGCCTAAAATGTCACATTACTTCTCATTTAATACATTCACCTAACTCGGATCTACTGAGTGTTACAGTATGGCATCTGGGAGGATTTAGTGATTCTAGACATGATAGATTTTGATGTCATCCTGGGTATGAGTTGGTTAGCTCCTTAACATGTAATTATGGACTATCATGCCAAGACAGTCACCTTAGTTATGCCCAGGGTGCCTAGACTTGAGTGGAAGGGTTACGTTAGTCCCTCCCCAAAGAAATTATTTCCTTTATTCGTGCAAAGAACCTAGTGGATAGAGGGTGCTTGGGTTATTTGGCACATATATTTGTGATGCTAGTGTTGGCGGTTCATCTCTTGAGTTAGTTCTTGTGGTACGTAAGTTAGCAGAGGTGTTTCCTGCAGGCTTTCCAGGCATGCCACCAGACCGTGATATTGATTTATGCATTGACTTAGAGCCAGGGATCTGCCCTTTTTCTGTTCTGCCATATCGGATATCCACCAGTAGAGTTGAGGGAATTAAAGAACAACTTCAGGATCTTCTTAGTAAGGATTTTATTCGTCCGAGTGTCTCCCTGTGGGGCACTCCTGTGCTTTTTGTGAAAAAGAAAGATGGGACTATGTGGATGTGTATTGATTACCGCCAGCTAAATAAAGTCACCATTCAAAATAAATACCCCATTCCTCGGATTGATGATTTTTTATCAGCTTTAGGGGGCTTCTGTGTTTTCAAAAATTAATTTGAGATCGGGTTATCATCAGTTGAAAATTCGGGCAAAGGATATTCCTACGAAACTTTTCGAACTAGATATGGGCATTATGAATTTCTTGTTATGTCTTTCAGGCGTACTAATGCCCCCAACTGCTTTTATAGATTTAATGAATGGTATTTTTAAGCCATACTTAGACTCCTTTGTGGTAATGTTTATTGATGACATCCTGGTTTATTCGAAGAGTAAAAAAGACCACGAAATATACTTGAGGGTTGTTCTGGAGTTGCTGAGAGACAAGGAGTTGTATGCCAAGTTCTCTAAGTGTGAGTTTTGGCTTGCGTCTGTGTCCTTCTTGGGATATGTGGTTTCAGTGGAAGGGACTATGGTTGATCCTAAAAAGATCGGAGCAGTGAGAGATTGGGCTAGGCCTACATCAGTAACAGAGATTCACAGCTTTATGGGGTTGGCCATTTACTACCATCGGTTTGTGAAGGAGTTTGCTTCTATTGCTTCACCTATGACTCATTTGACATAGAAATAGGTACCTTTTCAGTGGTCCGACGAGTGTGAGGAGAGCTTCCAAAAGTTCAAGACTTTGTTGACTACAACTCATATTCTATCTTTGCCTGTGGAGCCCAAGGATTTTGTAGTTTATTATGATGCTTCTCGTTCTGGTTTGGATGTTGTTTTGATGCAGGAAAAGAAGGTGATTGCTTATGCTTCCAAACAGCTAAAGATTCATGGGAAGAACTATCCTACTCATGACTTAGAGTTGGCAGCTGTGGTTTTTGCGTTGAAGATTTGGAGGCACTGCCTTTATGGTGCCCGTTGTGAGGCATTTGTTGATCATCGCAGACTTCAGCATGTGTTTACTCAGAGAGATCTTAACTTTAGGCAGCAAAGATGGAGGGAGTTGCTTAAGGATTACGATATTGCTATCTTGTATCATCCTGATAAAACAAATATGGTAGCGAATGCCTTCAGTAGGAAATCAGCTAGCGTGGGTAGTTTGGCTCGTTTGATCGCGTCAGAGCGTCCGTTGGCCGAGGAGGTTCAGACTCTGGCTAACAGTTTCATGAGGCTTGATGAGTCTGATTCGGGCAGGGTGTTGGCTTGTGTTGAGGCAAGATCCTCATTTATAAAGCAGATTAAGGCCAGACAGTTCGAGGATGCAATTTTGAGTAAGATTCGCGATAAAGTCTTCCTTGGTGAGGCATGGAGGCCGTGATCGATGATGAAGGTGTCTTGAGGATCAAGGGGTGTGTTTGTGTTCCCCGTGTTGATGATTTGATTAAGACAATTTTAGCGGAGGCTCACAGTTCTAGATATTCCATTCATCCTGGTGCTACTAAGATGTATCATGACTTGAGACATCACTACTGGTAGGCTAGGATGAAGCGTGATATTGTTGAGTTCGTAGCACAGTGTTTGAATTTCCAGCAGGTGAAGTACGAGCACCAGAGACTCGGGGGTACGCTTCAAAAGATACCCATTCCAGAGTGGAAGTGGGAGAGGATAGCGATGGATTTTGTGGTTGGTCTTCCGAAGACCTTGGATAAGTTTGAATTTGGGTCATTGTTGATAGATTGACCAAGTCTGCCCATTTCATACCGGTTTAGATTACCTATACTGCTCAGAAGTTGGCCCAGATTTATATCTATGACATTGTTTGTCCGCATAGGGTTCCTATTTCCATCATATCCGATAGAGGCACAATGTTTACATCCGGTTCTGGAAGACTTTGCATTCCGAATTGGCACTAGATTGGACCTTAGTACAGCTTTTCACCCTCAGATAGATGGCCAGTCTGAGCGGACTATTCAGGTCCTAGAAGATATGCTCTGAGCGTATTTAATTGACTTTGGTGGCCATTGGGATCAGTTCTTACCATTGGAAAAGTTTGCGTATAATAATAGTTACCACCCGAGAATTGATATGGCCCCGTTTGAGGCTCTTTATGGGAGGAGATATAGGTCTCCTATCGGGTGGTTTGATGAAAGAGTCGCTAGATATGGTTAAGGTGATTCAGGAAAGGCTCTTGGCGGCTTAGAGTAGAAAGAAGGAATATGCGGAACGAAAGGTCCGAGATCTTGAGTTCATGGTTGGAGAACAAGTCTTGTTGAAGGTCTCACCCATGAAGGGTGTGATGAGGTTTAGGAAGAAAGGTAAGCTTAGTCCTAGAATCACTGGTCCATTTGAGATTCTTATTCATGTGGAGGATATAGCTTATGAGTTGGCTTTGCCCCCAGGTTTGTCAGGGGTTTATCTAGTATTCCATGTCTCTATGTTAAAGAGATAACATGGTGATGGTTCATTTATCATTAGTTAGGATTCCGTCTAGTTGGATGAGAATCTGTCTTATGAGGAAAGGTCTATTGCAATTCTGATAGAGAGGTTCGAAAGCTGAGGTCGAAAGAGATAGCGTTAGTGAAGGTTCAGTGAAAAAATCGTTCTGTTGAGGATGCTACTTGCGAGACCGACTCTGATATGCGCAATAACTATCCCCAACTTTTCACTGAGTCAGGTACCTTTTCCTTTGTTTAATTGGTATTTGATGTAACTAACCGCTGGGTTGTTATGGGGTTGACTTAGTAAACTATAATTCCGTTCGAAAATCCGAGGCCGTGAGGGAGTTCGTAGCCTGTTTTTATGTATATGTGTATGTTTAGTTTGCGTCTGTAGGGCTTCGGATTGGTATTGGGATCTTTGGGTGAAAAACATGTGGAAAAACTAGAGGTACTGGTCGATATGGACCACTACAATGGTTACGGTACCGCTGTAGCGAGTCTGCCATAGCAGGTAGGTAGTCGCCGCCGTGGGAGCGGGAAAAGTTAATCAAGTCTGCCATAGCAAGACATTTCCCGCTATAGCGGGACCACCGCAGTGAGAAGTCGACCGCTGGCAGAACCAGTGTTTTATATTCTTTATTCCAAACTCATTCCCCATATAACTCCAAAACTGTTCCTAAGAACACTTATGGCGAATTTCTAAGGCTAGGGCTAAAATACTCCTGAAAGGTAAGTCTCAACCCTTTACTTTGCTCATTCCATCATCACCTTAAGTTCCATGATTAGTGTAAGGTACTCTAATAGTAGATGAAAGGACTAAAACCCTTGAATAATGAATGGGTTAGTGGATTTATTGTTGTTTATTCATCTACGGTTATAGATTATCATTTCCTAGGGTGGGAATTTAAGTTATAATGGGTGTGAATGATGTATTGAGACTTAAGATTTCATAAAGATGGTAACTTTAGTATAAAAACTGCTTGTAAAAGGGTTGAATTGATTAGAAACCCATGAATTAGAATAGTTTGATCATTGGGAGAGAGGTAATGATGAGTTCATCATAGGTGATAGTTCAGCCAATTGGGTTTCCCTTCCCATATTGTTGTATTGTTTGAGTAGATTATTCGAATACTCAGATAGAGCTATATTTCTAGATTTTGAATTTTTCGAGGCATTGCGGAAGGGAAAGGCTCACGTGGAACAACTTGCTTTGTTCCAGTTCTGCGTTGAGGTACGTTACGGTCTACTTGAGTTAGCTTTGATTAGTTGATTGTATATGTTATGAAATTGATAGGAGAAAGCATGATTAGGGCTTCGGACATAAAGCGTAGTTTGAAATTCCTATGTTTGATATTGATTAATTGATTTGTGATGAATGATTTGATGTGATAAAGAAGAAGTTAATGAATACTCTTCTTGTTGACTTGGAGTAATCCCTTATTCATGCTATTAATGAATTAATTCTTGAGTCTCGTTATGACTTGTGGCATGGTAACTTATGTTCCTTGATATTGATTTATTGATTATTCCATTCCTTATTGATTGTTGGAAGGTAAATACATTGAGATGATAAAGACAATATAAATATGAAAAGGCACATTTGACAGGGGGCGAGGATGTGGCCTAGTTATGGGCTCGTGATCCGAGGTGTCACGTCCCAAAACCCACCGTAGGCGTAACAGGCATCTGATGCTATGAACAACACCGGAAGTACCTTATAAAATCAATAAACGTCAAATCTTTTTCGATGATCTTTCAATAGTTATATCAATACATTATAAATAGCTAACTAACTCATGGTCCCCATTAAATAATAAAATCAGCGGAAGTCTATCATAAATGTATCGTTGTAAAACGTAGCAACACCCAAAGAGTCAAGCAATTGACTTCAAATACTACCCACAAAATTAATGTCTGTCTATGGAGCCTCTAAGATGATAAATAAAACCTAATCTAACTTCGGATTGCCACCCAGAAACTAAAACAATAACTAAGATAGGATGGTGCCCCATGAACAAGCATGTGGGCTCACCAAAAAGTCTCGAAAGCAGCAAGTTCTCTTAATTCGTAGGCGTATCACGAACCTGCTCCTCAACGATACCTAACACACCATAAAAAACAACAATGGTATGCCTGAGTACTGGGTACTCAGTGAGTGTCTCCGGGACAATAGTTAATATAACAAAATAATATAATAAGGATTGGTAAAACAGTGTCAATAAAAGCAGTTTAAATTCAGAGATAGAATAAATCACTAACTTAATAACACCATTAATGAAAACTGTGAAAGAAGAAATAAATCAATTTCAACTCGTTATGTCGCTTATCACATTTAAGTCTTTCAATCATGAATTCAAGATCATCAACAAGCCATTCACAGGCAACCAAAGTGTAACACATGCCAATACAGGCCTAAATCACTATAACGAAGGGACGACCATTTAAGGTTCCCTAAATTGCATAGAAGCACCACATCGGCATTTGTCACCCTCGACGGCTATCCTTCCTCCCGAATAGCTAGGAAAAACCACATTGGGGTTATGAACCCTCAATGACCACTCTTCCTCTTGAATGGCTAGGCATAAATCACACCGGGGTGATAAAACCTCAATGGCCACTTTTCCTCCCGAATGGCTAGGCTAACCCCACTAGGGTCCATGGTGACTACCCTTTCTCTCGAGTAGCTAGGCCAAAAACAAACAATAGAAAATCATAGCAAAATAGCCAATTCATAATCATAGCATAGAGCCGAATCTCAAATCATGGCATGGAAGCCGAATCACAAGTCATATCATGATAGTCAATTTATTCATTAAGGATCATGTTCATCATCCCATTATAGGGGTATATCAAGTCATTCAATTTTTAGATATCGAATTCACTTCTTTAAACGAGTTTCAAGTTCAATACAATCTATTACAGAGCATTCCCACGAGATAGTCAAGCTTTTCAATTATCAAGTTTAAACATCCCTTATGGGGTTATTCGAATTCAAACACCAAGTTTTGTATCTCAATTTTTCAATCATCCTTTAGAGAGGAATACAATCATGACTATGTATATATAATATAGTACAATCAATGTTTAATGTGGGCTTGTCCCTCACACACAAACCACAACCAAGGAGTTCATAAAACCATTATAAAGAGTATGTTCAAAAAGAGACATACAAATCACCTTTATAGTCAAAAAGGATTTTTAAAAGAGACATACGTCAAAAGAAGGTTTTTGAAAGAGACACACCTCAAATCCCACTAAAACCTAGAAAAATGGAATTTACAAGGTTCAACAATCAATTTACAATGGATTTAGATGAGAAAGATTAATGCTTTATTCATTTCTACGAACTTTCTTTACGTTTCAAAAACTAAGGCTTTCTAAGCCTAGAAACATGTTCTTGAACCTCATGTGAATCATTAGTGGATTCCAATCGCGTAGTATAATCTATTCTAGCCTAAAAGTCATTAATTAAATCAGGGAAACCAAAGTTCATACCTTTTAGACGAAGTTCTACAGGCACCTTCTTCTCCTCTCTAGAGTTTTCAAGAATCTAGGGTTTGGAGGGATGAACTAAGGTTAATTAGATATTAGATTGATGAAGTAATGATGGGAATTGATCAAGAACTTACATTATATGTTTTGGGGAAACCCTAGGGTTGTTTCCTCTCAAAAAGTCGGCCAAAACGAAGTGTGAATGAATATAACAAAGTTAGGCTTTTATAAAATTCGGGAAAAATCGCTTCAGGTAGAAAATGGCCTGGTACGTCGCCTGGGGCATCGCCTAGGGCGGAGTGCATAGTATATCTATTTTGACGGTGTCAAAATTTTGAGTTTTTTGAAAATTTGGCTAGGAGGGTGCCGCGCACGCCTAATTTTTGCACTGTACTGATGATATTAAGTAAAATGGGCATAACTCCTAGTACACAACACTGTTGGAGCTTTTATACCTACCGTTGGAAAGGTATTTCAAAGACCTACAACTTTCATGAAGGAAGTTCTCCCAAATTCCCAGTGGATTTTCATGAAACTGGGTTAGAAATCAGACATACTGTAATTTAGACGAGTTTGAAAACTCTTACGAACTTCACTATTTGGTTTGACTTCAAAACGACTGCTTATCACCCAAGTTCATCCCGAATGGATTAATATAGCTAAAGTATCATATTAATACTAGTTTTTACACATACACACCTAACTCAAGTTTACGGGATGTTACACGAGGTCAGTTTCGGAGCGAGTGGTACATGGACATCATGAGTCCCCTGCAGGTCATGTCTATTTGGGCAAACAATATCACTTAGCATGTGTGTATGGATATGTTACTGAGTTGAGATAATTAATAAGTTACGGTTGTGTTGGTGATGACATGGGTTGAGTTACTTTTACTGATTGTTGATTTTGTGGGCTTATCTTATTTCGGTGTTGGATGATTCTTGTTGATAATTTCATATGGTTATGTGTTGTTGTGCCTATCTGTCTATTCTATTGATTTTATGATTTTATGCATGATACTAATCTTAGTCGGCCTATAATATCTATCGGTACATAGTGTTTGTACTGATATTACCTGGCTGCATTCTTTTGAGTGCAGATTATGATCCAGAGACATCTACCAAACCTCATATTTAGCATGAGGCCAGTTTTCGACAGATTTGAGGGTGAGCTCCTATCCATTCCAGGCCGCCTAAAGATCTTCTCTTATTGATGTCTACTTTCATTCCAAACATTACTTATGTTATTTCAGACAGTTGTTATTTCCTTAGACAGTTTATGTTTTAGAGTCCTTGTACGATGACTTTCAGATTTTGGGGTTGTAATATTTAGACTTCTGCAATCATTATTTATTTATGGCATGACTAGACGTTTTAGGTGACTATTATATTTGTTACATCCTTGACTTGTCTAAACATGGTTAATTAACTTGCAATTAGTTTGATGGTTAGTAAGGTAGGGGATTTATGTGGGTGCCACTCATAGCTACTTGGGTCGTGATAGAGATGTCGTTCTTCGATTGGTTGGTTCGATGCATTTGAGGTTAGACCTTGGGGTATTTATTTGTTGAGAGTGTCTTTGGATAAGGTGAAGCTGATTTAGGAGAAGATTCTTGTGGCTCAGAATAGACAAAAAAAGTATGCGGATCGGAAGGTTCATAATTTAGAGTTCATGGTTTGTGACCAGGTTCTATTGAAGGTTTCGCCCATGAAGGGTGTGATGAGATTAGGGGAATAGGGCAAGCTAAGCCCGAGGTTAACTAGTACTTTTGAGATCATTGTCACCAGGTTTAGCAGGTGTTCACCTGGTGTTTCATGTTTTTCATGTTGAAGAAATACCATTTAGACGGGTCTTATATCATCTATTGGGACTAGGTGCTATTTGATCAGAATCTGTCTTTTGAAGAAAAGCCGGTGGCAATCTTGGATAGGCAAGTTAGGAGGCTACATGGGAGACCGAGGCTTATATGTGTAGTAGATATCCCCCAACTCTTTATTGATTCAGGCACCTTCCTTCATTTCTTTTCCTTTCAAGGACGAACGTGTGTTTAATTGGTATCTGATGTAACGACACATTTGGTCATTTTAGACATTTTACTCTTTTTCCCCAAAATACCCTTCCCGTAGTCTCTTTTATGTATTTATGACTTGCGTGGTGCGGTTCCTGAGGCTATCGAGCGAGTCTTGGTTGGTATTGAGGATTCTTGAGTTTTCTAAGTTGAATAGGTGAAAAAGTTGACCAATAGTTGACTTTTGGGTAATTGCGTCTGGAATCGAACTATGATAGTTTCGGTAGGTCCGGAACGTGATTTTTGACTTAGTTAGGCCTTTGGTTCGAGTCCCAAGGCGTCCTGTTGAGTTTTGGGTCATTGGTTGGAAAGGTTGATTTTGATTTGATTGGAGTTGACTTGGGTCAACACCGAGTCAAGGCGACCTCTTTTGGCTGCCTTTTTTACACAAAAAAAAAAGCAGTGTCTTTAGTGTTAAAATGCAGATTTGATAGCCATTTTTCAGTTGCTAAAATGCAGTATTTTACTACAAAAAGCAACAGCTATTCATTCAACTACCAAAATGCAGTTTTTAACAAACAAAACAGTAGTGTCTTGTAGTGGTAAAATGCAGATTTAGTAGCAGTTTTTTAGTTGCTAAAATCCAGAATTTTACCACAAAAAGCAGCAGCTCTTCATTCAACTGCTAAAATGATGTTTTTTTCGAACAAAATAGTAGTGTCTTGTAGTGGTAAAATGCAAATTTTAGTAACAGTTTTTCAATTGCTAAAATGCAGTATTTTACCACAAAAAATAGCAGCTTTTCAACTGCTACGATGCATTTTTTTAACAAACAACACAACAGTATTTTATCGTGTTAAAATGCAGATTTTAAATCCAAATGCAGCAGATTGTAATAGCAGTTTCTTAGTTGCTAAAATGCAGCATTTTACCACAAAAACAATAGCTATTCAACTGCTAGAATGCAGATTTTTACAAAAAAGACAGCAACTTATTGTCATAAAAGATATGTTCCATTTCAACTAAATTCAAAGATTTCAGGATGTGTTTTCTGCCAATTTTCAGTAATTTTATATGAGTTCTTTCTGTATCTTGATGTAAATAGAATAATGTTGGACTTCTGCTATCATTTTGTTGTTACGTCGCTTGTTTAAGTTTTAAGGAACTTGCAAGATAAGACAGTTCATGCTTAGAGTTTAACTAAATAATTTTCTAGTTCGTCATTTTTATCAGTTGTCTTTTAGCAAAATCATATCTGGTCTTTTTAAAACAGAATCAGAAAAAATGAAAAACTGTTGGAGGCCATGCTACCAAGATATTTAATTCAACATGGTTGGTTTGAAAAACACAAATAGATATTTGAGATTTATTATTTTAGCATCGGTTGTATGTCCAATTACCAAATGTTTGATCATATCAGAGATCAAATTAGATATCATGTCGCAAAAGCATTTATTGGTACTAACTCAACAATCGGGAACTCAAACAAAGATGATAATATTGTCAATCCCAATTTGTTTACCCAACTCATTCTACCCCTTTCTTTAATGCAAAGTTTCCCATCGTCAAGATTTACACGACATAAAATAAATACTCTTTTTTAACTTTAACATCTCATTTTTTTCAACAAGCTTTTCCACTTTCATAGATTTCAACTAGTACTTTGGACAGCTCTAATAAACTGCAATTAACAGACCTAATAAATCTATTCAGAGTTATCTATATAAGGACTGGAGAGTAATTTGACTTGTCAAACACATTGCACTTTTTTGTTTCCTTGTTAAGTAGTAGAGCATATATTTTTGATAAATTTACGTACTCAAAAAGAAAAGTGTGCTGAAGAAAATGATTGTTGGACAGAAATCTTGTGGGCAGAACGAGGACAATTAAGTCATTTCAGACGGGCTGTAACATTTTCTTCCCAGTTATGCCCTTACACTAAAGTGGGGCGTTAACGAAGATGGTTATAATGGCGCTATCACATCGTCTTCCTTAACTCCCTCTTTTCTCGCTCCATCTAATAATTATCTCCCCTTCTCAATGTCTTGAAAAAATAAATACTCAGCATGCCTCTCCTTTCTCCAATGGTGTAAAATACACCTCTGTATTTTCTCCTTTCTCCAAAAATACACCTCTGTATTTCAACTACCCTATATAGTAACCCTACTATATTATTGCACCCTATTTGGATCTCCTTTGCCGCCTTCTTCTTCTTCTTCTTCTTCTTCTTCTTCTTCTTCTTCTTCTTCTTCTTCTTCTTCTTCTTCTTCTTCTTCTTCTTCTTCTTCTTCTGTACCTTCATTATTTTATGAAAAATGGCTAAGTTTTATGTTGTATTTCATGGTAGAGTACCCGGTATATACACGACATGGATCGAGTGTGAATCAATGGTTAAAGGGTTTAGTGGAAGCTATCACAAGTCGTACAGAATCTATGAGGAAGCCCTTGAAGCTTACAACGAGTATTTCGGATTTAATAGAAGTCAAGAGAATGTTGATGTTGTTGAAGAGGAGGCTGCCAAAGTTGATGTTGTTGAAAATGTTGAAGCTACCTGTCACGACCCAACCGGAGGGCTGCGACGGGCACCCGGTGCTAACTCACCCAGGCACCTCTTATCATACTTTCACATTTACATCTAGGTGAGCCACATAGCTAAATCATACTTTCCATCCATTATTCATACTAATTCCATTGGGCAACAATACATATATAACATCATCAATAACAATGCCCATATAGGTGTACATAAGCCGACGAGGCTAACAAAATGATATCCAAAATATAGGCCGACAAGGCCAAATACATCTAACCACACATGTCTACGAGCCTCTAAGGAGAGCATGTCATATCATATAGGCGGGACAGGACTCCGCCGTGCCCATAATTATATACACAAAAGAATAAATACCAGAAGCTGTAGCTCCGAATGAAATGGAGCCCCGCTATGTAATCCCTGAGTAATAAAGCTATGGATCAAGCCTGTCTCCCTAGCCACCTGCGGGCATGACGCAGCGTCCATAAACAAAAGGACGTCAGTACAAAGAATGTACTGAGTATGTAAAGCATGATTAACATCATTATAGAAGCATAACAAGCAACATAAGAAATAGCATAAGATGGAAGGTAGTAGATCCAACGTCATAAACACTTACTTGCTTTTCATAGGTATTTTTCATTTCTAATACGTGATTGTGTACATACATCCGTATCCGTATTCGTATCCATTTTCGTATTCATACACATATTGTTATTCATATACATATCATTTACATAGCATACCCGACCATGAAGGTTCGGTGTTTCACATACCTGGCCCTACCAAGGCTCAGGGTCATACATACCTGGCCCTACCAAGGCTCAAGGTTGTCCGTACCCAACTGCAGTGGTGCGCGTGCAATATGTACATATATTTATATTCTACCCGGCCATATAAGCTCGGGGTTTCATAATAACCATACATAGGCACATATACATAAAAGCCCATAAACATCTTTAGTATCATTACTATCGTCGTTCATTACATCTATCCCTAGAGGATTACTCATCATATAAGGAATTTAGTACAATCGTAGCATATCGAGAATCATGAGCTTAGTAGCTTTTAAAGATAGAATCATTTAGAGGACATCATAGGCTCATAGAAGAATAGATATTTGGCCAAGGAACCATGCCTTATGAAAGAAGGGTTAGCCTTACATACCTTTTCGTTCAACTATTCTATCACTTGCACGTTCTCCTTGAATGCTCACGTTTCTACCTTCATTAGAGTTATACTATCATTAGAAAATCGATAGCTTAGCATACATGACTAAAGCTAGAGGAAATTGGACAACATCTCCTTTATTTATACGACTTCCTCCATATCATACATCAACTCCCAAACATCAATAATAACATTCACAACATTATAACAATGGTCTTTATTCACCTACATTATCCTTACTTCTCAATTCACTTCCAATCATCCATATCCATGGTCATAGCACGCTATTACATTCTCTCATATACAATGTTTATCCCATGTTCTCAATATCATTTATAACATGATTATAATCATAACATATCAAGAATCATTACTCAACCCAAGCTACTACTCACAAACATCACTATTCTCATATTCAAGACCCATTTTCTATATTCTTCTATAATCCAAGTTTTTCAACTTCTCAATACCTTAAACAACATGGAAATACCATAAAACTACCTTAGATGGTGTAGGAATGAACCTTGGATGAAAACACTTCACTTGAGCAAAACCCTAGTTCCACCTCCACTTGGATTTCTTGTCTTGGATGAACTTTAATGGGTTTCTTACATTTGATTCACTTGGTTTAATGAAGTTGATCACTAATATCTCTTGAATTCTTGTGGGAGAAGTGTGGAGAAGTATTCTAGAGAGTTCTAGAGAGAAGGGGCGTGAAGAAGAAATAAAATGAAATGAACTTGGTCCCTTATTAATAATACACAATTTAGTCCTGCTTGGATTTCACGGACCAACATACGGTCCGTATAAATTATACTGACTGTATGTTTGGTTGTACTTTTGGTCCAGTGAGGCTGGCCATCTGGGCTAATTATACGGCCAAACATACGGCCAGTATGTTGGGCCGTATAATGCCCAGTTCTTCCGAACTCATTCTCGTCGACTTGTTTGATCTCCAATCCTTATGGAACCTTCTTGACACTTGTTTATCACCTCATTAGCAATCTAAGGGACATTATAACTCTTCTCCAAAGAATCATTAAATCATCATTAACTTGTTACTCGTAGATCCTTTCCGATACATATCGTATGCCTTGCCTTCTCTTGGCAAACTTTCTTCTCTTACCTCGAATGTCTTTGAAATCTTAATTAGGGTCATCAAATGTCATTCCTTACTTATTGAAATACCGTACACTTCGTGCTCTTAGTTAGTCTATTCACTGTGCATCAACGAAAATTTTTTCGAGGTGTAACACTACCTCAATCCATATTTTACATTCTTTTTTAGCTAGAATAGTTGTTGGGGCTGCTTGTATGAAGATAAATGAATGAAGGATCAACTCCTCTTTTTGTTTATAGATTATCTTGATGTTCATGATTAAAGATCTAATTTGTGGAAAAATCTTGTCCAGTTTGTGTTTATTTTCAACTTACTAACATAAATCTCTTGTTCCTCTAATTAAATGGTTGAAGCTTCAAGTAGTATAATATGATCGATCAAATAAGTGAATATTCTGAACGTGGCCTAATATGACTTTTAATTGAACAATCAGATGAATGCATTCGATGGATCAACTAAGTGAATAC